>NC_143087.1:4457651-4760681 GCF_061535455.1 Colias philodice
AATTAGTTAGGCATTTCTTTTTTGATTTTCGATATTATATACTAATCATAATTTTTAATTACAATATGTAGTAACTATTTGGTATAGGTTAGGCATTTCATTTCTTGATTTTCTTTAATAATTTGGTACGTAAGTTTTTTAGCTCAGTTTAGTAAGAAATTTTAATAACAATTCTTTTAATTATTTATGGTAGTACAACAGTACAGTATGGTTGTACGTATTTACTCAATAATTGTATGTTAAGTAGTAATTCAGCATGGGCGTAGCCACGGTGGGGCTGGGTGGGGCGCTTACCCTGGCTTTGATCTGGTAGGTACTAATTGTGAAGGGGAGTGGGCGTGGGCGTGGGATTGGGACTGAACGTGGCATATGGCGTGGGAGTGCGAGTGGGCGCGGGAGTGGGAGCATGAAAATAAAAATGATTTTTTATTGTTGCCCCACCCTGAGCCCATGCATAGGTCCCATAGTCACTATTCCACGCGAACGAAGTCGCGGGGACAGCTAGTAGACAAATATAATCAGAAAGCTTTGAACTCCTAAGCTCAACCATAAAAGATAGACATTTATGA
The DNA here is from genome assembly GCF_061535455.1 of Colias philodice. Taxonomy (NCBI): domain Eukaryota; kingdom Metazoa; phylum Arthropoda; class Insecta; order Lepidoptera; family Pieridae; genus Colias; species Colias philodice. The sequence continues at coordinate 4,458,221 of NC_143087.1, forward strand.
TGTCGGGAGATATTTTTTATATAATATGGAGAACATTTCTTTCATACTTGATTTCTGTGTAGCTTTAACCATTAAGATACACGCATTAAGAACGCACACGCGACGAAAGCTTAAAAATGGAGTTGCTGCTCTGCTCACGAATATGAAAAATAATTGTACCAAGTTTCGTTTAAATCCGTCGAGTAGTTTTTGTTTCTATAACGGTTATACAGACAGACAGACGGACAAACATTTTTGACGTCGATGTCGATCTCTAATCACCTCGTGATAGTTATTTAGGAAATATATTTCATGTGCAGAATTGACCTCTACAGATTTAATATAAGTAGGTATACATATATTTAGATTCCAATTTCCATGTAACGTTAAATTCGACTATATAATAACTAACAGACAACGCAGGTTACTCTCGTTTCCGTAAGTTGAGGCGGCTACATATTCGGTCCTAATAACATGACTTTTTGTGAACGAAACGACAGCGCGGTTTAATTCGATGGCAACACCATCAGAAAAAAGGAAATATTTTTAACTTTGAAAAAATATTATGATTTACACTATTAATACTATTTTAACATTAACACAAAATATAAGACTGTGAGTGTGTAAAAATAAATCCAGCTAGTTTCACATCACACTTATGTTTATAATTAGGTATACGACATGAAAATATATTAATTACCAAGCAATAATCATACAGATAAATACTGAACAAAAGTATTAACAGTCAAAGTATATTTTTACTAACAACATGTAAATGATGAAGGAATAATAATTATCAACGAACTAACCTTTTTGTATTAGAGTCCCGCCTCGTGATCGAATTATTAAAACACGAAGATTTTTAAAAATGTAACCAATGAACACAATCAATATTAGATTAACTGTAATGGTGTCTAGTTTGACTTAAAATAATATACATCTACCCTCACTTTTAAAAATGTAGTATATTCACACGAATTATATAAGCGCACCTTATAGGGAAGGGAAGATTTATTATGGGTTAATAAATAAATAACATAATTATATTTAAATTATTAATTTTTAACATTGTGTTCAGTAGTGTTAACATGTAAATTGATTTGATTTTTACGAAATCTCATAGATGGCGCTGAATCAAATTTGTCTTTATAGTACTAAGATTCATTAAACAGTTTCTCTGCCCAAATAACGTAAATGACGTAGTTTTTATAGTGTAAAGCTAGATAATAGCATGGCTTACTCAAAAACAACATTTAAACATGAGTCTTTAGATTGTACGCTGTCGTAGTTCACGGAATACGTAAGAAAAGTAAAGGTTCACAGCTCCTCCCCCGGAGGTGATAGCATGATAATATGTTTAAAAAAACCTCACACGACCTGTTAGTAATATTCATGCAAAATTTGAAGTCAATCTATGCAGTACTTTTCGAGATTAGCTCGGACAAACATACAGACAAACAGACAAACAGACAAACAGACAAACAGACAAAAATTCTAAAAACTATATTTTTGGCTTCTATATCGATTATAGATCATGGATTATGTATTCTTTTAAAAAAATATTCAATGTACAGTTTTGACTTTCCTACGATTTTATTATATGTATAGATAATATTTTATTGTTAAACTGTTTTTTTTTTTTTTAAGAAAGCGAGTAGTTTAACTTAAACGAGCAATTAATTTCAACTCGGAATAAATTTCCAGAATAAATTTTACTTCATTATTTTTTGTTAATAATTTGTATGGTCCGATAATTTTATATTTGAATTATAACTCAATCAACTTCATTCACAGAGCACCTTGACTTCATGAGCCAAGGCGAGTTCCCGTCAGAAATGTTCACGCAGTTCAAGCAACTCCAACACGACTACATCGGTTACCAATCTCTAACAGACGTGCCGCGAACACTCACGTACCGCGAACAAAGTGTTAACTTCGAAGCTTACAAGCACAGAGCTACACATGACGTGGTATCGGCGTTGCGGGGCACAGATAATATATTCGCGCAGTCGCAGCTGTGGGGCATCCTGATGGATAGAGAGGGGCCGATGTATGAGGTAATATAGCCTATGGTTGTGTAGTAATCGTATATAGAGTAGAGCGTCAACTATAAAGCGTAGACGCACCGCGCGACGCATGACATAGTCACAAAAATAAAAGACTCTTGTTTAATAACTCAGGCCCCGGAATCACAGACACAATAGAAAATCTATTGTGTCGTGGACCGATCGGGCCGTTCGGGGCTCAATGGGATAAAAACAGTTCTTAAGTAGGTACAATAAAGTCTTCAAAACAAACACATAAAAAGTAAATAAATGATGAATAAGTTTATAATGAAATTAAAAACATACCAAAACGTAGTAAATATCTCATTTCAGCCATATTTAGTTAAAAATCGTCTATAAATTTGCAACCCATCGACTTGTCGAGCCCTTGGCAAGATAACAAATATGTATGCAGGTTATTGTATGATATATTTATATGCAGGTGAACGGTGTGAATGCTCTAGAGTCGCTCAAGAGCCTGTACCACAGCGCGGGTGTGCTGCGGCACTGGAAGGCGGTGCGCTATTGTTCCTCTCTGCTCAATCATACTGTGGATTCTATTAGCCCTTTTATTACCACTGTTTTGGTCAATGGGAAACAGGTTAGTTTTTACTGATAATGATGTTGCTCTAATGTTCAGTACCTCTACCATGAGTTGACATAGTTAAATCGTCTGACGTAACTACAATAGTAAACGTGAATAGTTCTTAACTTCCACGAGATTATTTACCGTGAATGACGTATCTATCGTCGAATAGTTATGACATATGTCAAAATTAGAACTCATGGTGCAAAAATTGTATGGTTACTACAGCGGGTGTAGTATAGTTATCTACTATAGTATACTATTGCACTTCATGGTAGGACTTTTAGTTCCGCTACGGCACACTAGGGGCGCTGTACGAAATTTTATACAAACCGCTTACTACAATCGCTAGCAAGTATCTTGTGCTTTAACTCATGGTAGAGCTACAGATAATATAGTTGTAACGTTTCAGCAGCAGATGTAGTAGTAACGAAGTGTGAATGATTATTGTATTTTGAATTCGTTACAGTTTACCATACAACAAATATTGCTATTTTTATTTGTTTTTTTTTCTTGTATTTAGATTTAATTTATCATAAATGCATTACTGATTGCAGCTCACTGTAGGTGTGATTGGTCAGAAAGAGACAGTGTTCGACAAACCAATGACGCCCGGAGAAATACAATCTGTTATGTATTGCACTATTCAACCCTATGATGTTATTGGAGCTGTATTACAACAGGTAGTTAAGTATATCTATTGGTGGAAACTACATACAAATTTGTTTAGTAGTTTTTGGAGTTTGTTGCGAACAGACAGACTAGAGACAGATTTTTTAAGATTACTTTTAATCGTAATGACTACTTATAATGAAATCATATCTTTATTTTTCAGGAAATAGTATTATACTGTGGACGACTAATAGGCACAAATCCGGACATGTTTAGAGGCATTCTCAAAATTCGAGTCGGTTGGGTTCTCGAAGCTATTCGGATTTATTTGGAGATATTCCCTAATGAGAAAAAAGCAGATGCCACATTGGAAAGTTTGTCGCCGTACAAATTGCGTACTCTTCTACAAAAAGTTCTAACTGTTTCTGATTGGGCTGATGAGAAAGGGTAAATATTGATATTAATAATACATTTTTTTTAATCTTGTAAATGACATATTGTTATGTAATTTTTGTTATATGTTTTAAGGTTAACACCTCTACAGCGCCGTCAGCTCGAAGGTTGCCTTTGTCGAGTTCCAAAACACTTCTATGTACAGGTCTGGGATATACTTCTGCGAACACCAAAGGGAATCATTGTGCAAGTAAGAAAAAAACTTTATGTCCTACAAATTAAGGATGCTTTTTCTTTACTCTCATAATTTTGTATAATATCACTGCTTGGAAGAAATTGTTACCGAAAACCTTATATTACCTATGTGATATACCTGGATATTTGATTGTTTATATTTATCCATTATATTACCTTGATTCTAAGCATCATTAATATTAATATTATTTCTTATATTATTTTGATTTCAGGGTCATGCAATCGCCGCCCAGCCGACTCTAGTAAATATGTCCCGTTCGGAGTTATCATTCGCGTTACTCGTAGAGGAAGCGTTAGTTCGCATCGCGTCCGCAGCGCGGCGCCAGCTCTGTGTCGAGCTACTCTGTGTGTTCGCTACAATCTTGCGCCGCAATCCCGAACTGTATATGCAACAGCCTCTGGATCTTGACAAGTTGTTAGATGACGCACATTCTACGTATGCTAAGGTGAGTGCTCTGTGTTCGCTACAATCCTGCGTTGTAACCGCAAAATATTTGCTCTGTTTAATAGATACTCTATGTATATGGTCAAACCTTGCACCAGAATCTTAGAGCTAGCGCGCACGAGCAACTTTGTTTCCGCAACTATTTTGTCTCTCCACCCATGAGCTAGTATGAAAGTGCGCGCACGTAGCGACGCAACTCCCCATACAATTGATGGGAGAGACAAAATAGTTGCGGAGACAAAGTTGCTCGTGCGCGCTAGCTCTTATCGAAGTGGTTTGATAACACAAAGTACTCAATGCTCATAGGTCAAAGTATGTGTTTATTGTCCTGTACCAAATTTCAAAACCTAATCCTTTGAATACAAAAAAATTTACAGTAAAAAATTACAATATTTTCTATTTCTTTCCTTGAACAAATTAATATATAACCTATTAGAAAAAATCATATCCCTCAATGTTTACAAAGCGAATTTTCAAATATGTAACTTGAATAAAACACAGGATAGCGGCCAACCAGAAACGTCGTGTTCACTAGCGGGCGCAACGGCCGGCGTGACACTGGGCTATCTCGCGAGAGCGGTCGTAAACAGCGTGCTACAAACCGCCTCGCCGCATCTCGACACAGCACAGCCTACCGCACATGACACCTGTCTCATTACATAGGAATAGTTAACATTGTCAGTGTTGAATTGATTGCGTTCTGTTGATTTGGTTTTGATCGAGAAGCTTATATCTAATACACTGGAGATTGCAAGTTGGTGTGAAAGGGATAAAAAAACATACAGGCGTCATTCAACGTCATATTTTCTTGTTATAAGTTAATGGTCATAGTGCAATCTCCAGTGTATTAGATATAAGCTTCTTGGTTTTCATGCAAAATTATTGACGTGACAACGTCTTATAATTCGATAGAGCCGGCTGCACGCACGAAAAAACATGAATCATGCGGCGTTACCTCGCTCTGAGGCGTTCCATGTGAGGCTTGAAGTGCAAGCGAGAGCACGGAACGAGGGACAAAGAAGCACAATCAGACGATGTCACGTTCAACTATCGTCAGTAAAGGACTTTACAGACAACCAATTTTTTTTATTATTATTGCAAACATCTTGCTCGCTACGGGACGTATCAGCCGACGTGAAGTCAGGAATAATTGCGCGCGCGGACGTCAAAGGCGTGCTGCAAACCGCCGCGGCCGCACTGCACGGCACACGACTCTTGCCTCATTACACCTAAACACGATTTGTGAAAAAAATAAATAACTAAAATGTTTGTTTCATAATGTAAACAATATGTTAAATATAAATATGATAAATGTTATTGCTGAAAAGATATAACAATAAGTATTTTTTTTACATGCGAAAAGAGATTGTCTTATTTTGCAAATCATTTTTATATTGTAAGCAAAGTTGTAAGCCTTGTATTTCTGTTATACATAATATTTTTTATGAGATAAATGAACCTTGTGAAATGTGAATAGTATCATGTGAATCAATTATTTTCATAATATGACTAGAAATAGGCTAGTAAACTAGTATCAATTAATAAAATAAAATATCAAATGTATGATAGTTTATTTTATTTGTTACAATATGAATTCACGTAAATTGTGATGTAGTGATATTTAAAAAAAACATACTAAGTTCTTTAAAAATGACAAAGTATTTTCCTTCTTCAAATATTACTAAACTACTGTTTTTATAGAAAAGTTCATCTGTAATTTTTTATATTTACTTTTTTAAATGTAATGAATTCTATCAATATTATAATATAATCCATTGTATTATTTGTGGGTTGTATTTTGTTAATAAAATTTTACTGTTGCCAAAATTTTTGTTTTATTAAGTAATTAAACCCATGTCTCCATATAGAGCCTAGTTTCAATACTTAGCAATCTGCCAGACTGACACAAATTTTCTTTCGTCTTTACTGGGATCCTATCGAAAATAGTCCTCTACTTTGCTGTGTTCGCTGTGTGTTTGGGTATAAAAAATACCTAATGGTTGTAACATGGTTTTATGGGTAAAATAAAAAAAAACATTAGGTACATGACAACTTTATTTTACAAAAACCATTGAGCTTTCATATCTTGACTCACATGTTTTATGATCATACCACTCAAATTCACTACTACTTAAATAAATTAAAGTCAATTTTTATTTCACTAAAGTCCATTATACACTTTATTATTTGGTGATTGTCGGAGGATTTTCCGCAAAGCTGAAACAATAAAAAAATGTGTTATCATGACTTTGCAAATTCAATCAGTATGAGCTTTGTTGTAAGCGTTTTAAAAATTCATAAATCAAATGGGATTAAAACTTATTTTCTAAAACTAAGTATCATAATTATTTGTATATTAGGTAAAATTGCTATGTATAAAATATAATACAAATGTTTCAATAAACTTGCTTTATTATAGTAGGGGAGCCCAAGAGGGGATTTTGGGATTTACTCGAGCGCGTCAGATTACTATAAGGGACGGTACCTTAGCTATTCATTAGTACCTCTAGACAATATGAGCAGTTATGGTTGGTGGGTGCGCTCAGGGGCCCCGCTGGAAAATTTGAATAATCCATAATTCCCTAAGGTTGAGCTCGAACATAGAAATCTAAATAACAAGACACTAGAAGTCGTAAGCGTGCGTGACCTTGTCGCCACTCAGGTGATTTGCACAACACCAGTGCATTCGTCACTGTTCAGTTGCTCTGGAGACGTATGAGTGTATACATGGTGTGTTTCAGCAATTCCCATTGCGGAAATTCTTCCACAAGTTGTAATTATACTTATAAAGGAATAACATTTCATCGGAAAATATTTTTTTTTAGAAATAATGCCGTTTTTCCTTAAAATTATAGAATATTTACAAGTATTACGAGCGTCACCATAGTAATCGAAATAACAATGAATGACACAGTCGACCATTCTTATTATCACGTTTGTTCGTATTGGAGCAAAAAGTCTCATATACTTAGGGATGTTATTCTAATTCGTGCGTTAGGAAACATATTCAAAAGCTTAATTTAATAGATAAGTTAGTTTTCACTAAAATCAAGCTGTCCAATAAAAGGCATAGTTTACTTGTGTGTACTGTTTAGCTTTCGGTTTGAATGTGTTGATTTTGGCGACAGCGGTTTTCATACGAATTATGACATTAAAGCACTTCTATGTGTCTTGTTATTTAGATTTCTATGAGCTCGAATCATCAGATTAGCGAAATGGGGACTTCTTATATTGTAATTAACCCCCCCATATATTAATCTGACGCGCTCGAATAATATTACTTTAATTTTTTACCCTTTCTTCATAGCGATTAAACCGCCACTTAAATCGTCAGATTAACGTATACTTTTTTTCAGTGACGTCCTGGAGCATGCAAAATATCAATATCTAACGCGCTTGAGTATTTCCAAGCCAATTTTTTTCTTTTTTAAATTAAAAAAAATCAAAAAACCCTTCCCCACCGCTAAAAGTGAAAACATTATAGGACCTTTTTTTCTCGCTATGGTCTAATCTACCAATTCTAATAGGTTCCCGTGACGCTCGAGTAAATCCACATTTAGCATCCTGGGCTCCCCTACTAGTTTAAAGGCAAAATAGAACATATTTGGTCTTCAATTTATTGATAAACAAATTACTAACAGACATGAAATTTTTATTTAAAAATCAATTACCTTCTTTTTCATCATCAGTAAAGTCTTGTTTCGGAAAATCTATGTCAAATGTGACATACAGGTTACCATGTAGGTTGTTATTTTCAAAGTTGGGCATGCCTTCGCCCTTCTTCCTTACACGAGCACCAGCCCATGTCACTTTATCCCTTGATACTGACACTTTATGCCCATCAAGATGTATTAATTCCAATGTGAATCCAGTAAGAGCGTCCTGTATGAAAGGAAACAATTTAATTAACACATTGTTAATTATATGTATAACGCAGTTCATTAAAGAAACGAATCTTCAATGGCGGCGCTTATCATTCCCTCTCGCTTACACACGGCCGTACGGCATGCAAAAAAAATATCGAAAAATACATTCACTAAAATGTATTTGATTTTCCCTATAATAGTTTTTATCATAAATTTACAATGCATTTGCGAAAGTAAATAATGTTTTATTGGAATTTGACAAAATATGTTCTTTGGGAAAAGTTGTTCAGTTTTATGGGCTCATTACAAATATTATGGAGATTTTGTTACATTCTGTATACGTAAATATGATAATTCATATAAATACACAAATACCATAACAAAAAAGTTTGTCAACAAACAATTTGAAATAATTAATAAAATAATTATCCATTTACGTTATTTTTATTTTCTTTTTTGCTGACCCTACCATACGTCGGTGTCAGCTTTGGCCGCCATTGAAGATTCGTTTCTTTAATGAAACGCAATATACCAGTTGTTTTATCAACTGTATTGTTATCACAAATATGGCCTTGATACAATTTATGGCATGTGAAATTAAAGTGTGGAAATCAATTCTGAGAAATTAAATCTGCATTTCTAAGACCACATTTTATTTAATTCTAGATCTCAATTTTTATGCTTATTGAATATATTTTTAAACATATTACTTCCAGGTATCTTCAGATCATTGATTCAACTAACCTGTAAAGATATAGTGACATTTGTGTATAAATCATCACCGCGTCTTGTGAATTGTGGATGCCTTTCTGTACGGAACACAATGACCAAGTCGCCCGGCTCACCATCCATGTGTGGTTCTCCTTCACCTCTTAATTTTGTCTTATGGTTGTCTGGTGCACCCACTTCAACCTGTATACATATTTATTTTTATAGTTTAACACACACCAACAATGTAGTACCTATAAGTATGAAATATGAAGGGCTTCATTTACTGATTTTCCTCAATTTAATCATAAAATCTAGCTAACTCTTGAAAAACATTAAAACAGTCAATATTTGGAGCCCGGGTTTGTTTTGTACAGTAAATTAACTTATTATTTTCATAGTAATTGATTCGCACCTATTCTGTATTCTTTAAAATAATAATCTTTTTCAAGCCACTTTTAATTAAAAGCTACATTCCTAAGTAAATAACAAAAGAGCTTACCTCAATTTCTAAAAGCCTCTCTTCATTAACTAACTTAACATTAGGACATTCATCACAGACTGTTTGTTGCATCATCTGGAAACGACCTGGACCCAAATTTCTCGTTACCATTTCTTGTCTACAGTTACATTTTCGAGTCCCTGATGCAGGCTTTATTACTGGTTTGTTACGGGTAATCTGAAATCAAGTCATCATACATATTTATCTGGTTACATAGAAATTATATATGAAAACAAAAACAAAACCTGTTGTACTTACTTCAATGAAATTTCCATTATATAGTTCTTCTAATGTAACAGTAAGTTCCATAACAACGTCCGCCCCTCTAGGTGTTTCATGTTGCTGAGACTCGCCACCAAAATGAAAACCAAAATCACCGAAAAAGCTCGCAAAGGGATCATTATTGTTCATCATACCATCTTTCTTCAAGCAATCTTCGCCGCACCTATCGTACAACTCTCTTTTTTCAGGGTCTGACAGGGCCTCATATGCGGCTCCAAGATCTTGAAACTTCTGCGATGCATCTGGGTCGTCTTGATTCTTATCTGGATGCAGAGCTTTTGCTAATTTTCTATAGGCTTTTTTAATATCATTTGTTGATGCCGAGCGTGATACGCCAAGTATTTGATAAAAATCCCGACCAGCGGTTACTAAAACTAAAGTTGATATGAAGTAAAAGATCCAAACGTATGTCGACCTGAGAAGCATGATTAAAATATATCTATTATTATTTTATCACATAAAACATTGGTTTTCTAAATTACAATCTCCAATATCAACGAAACACATTTTACTTCTACGATCACATTCACAATTTATTCAACTTTGACAGATTTTAACTCAGTCAGCTAGACAAGACAATTCGTCGTTCTTTGATTGGTCGAGAGAACGGAAAAGCCTAGAACTAAAAGAGATTATGTCAAAATTCAATAAACCAATAGAAAATAGCCTCGTATTTTTATCCAACTCTTACCAAAAAACGATAGGTAATGTTGTTATATGGAAGCGTAAGGGCGTATTCAGAAAGAAAGCTTGAAACGTATAAGCGCTTATTGGCGCTTGTCAGCGCTGGTAACCAGCGCAGGAAAATATATGAACACGCGCCGATAAGCGCTGATCGGCGCCGACAAGTTCCGACAAGCTTCAACAAGCGCGGTCAGCGCTGGGCGCTGCCATATAAAATTTGTTTTGGTCTGCTTCAACCTGCTTCCTTTGTGTAGAACGAACCAGCGTTGACAAGCGCCGATAAGCGCATATAAGTTTCAAGCTTTCTTTCTGAATACGCCCTTAGCTCGCATTCTTTTACAACATGAAGTTGTAAAATAATGCGAGTAATAATATTTGTATAATAATTTAAGGTAAATCTTAGTCAAAACAATTCTTGAAATTAGATAATGTAATCCCATAAATTGCTTGCATCGCCACGCTTTTGGTGAATGGTTTTTATTTATTATTACTGTAGTCTGTAACATATTCGACATTTTATTTTCCAGCAAATATTAGACTCGGCATCGAATCTATTACAACTCAATCTGCAATTGATCATACTGAACCAGTATGAATTGAGCAAACTGAAAAAAAAAGACATTTTTAATTCAGAAACTTTTTTCTTCTTTGGCAATGTAGGCAAAAGCAGTGACACACGAGTGACACAAGCCCCGTTTTCCAATTACAGCACTAGAGCGCATTATGCGGCATAATGCTTAACGTTGAATACAGCAACGCTTCGCACAATCGAGCACTAGAAAAAGTAATGCGCGTGAATTGATGCGTGCAATCGATTTATCGTTAGTAATTATTAATTGTTGGAAAAAAATTTAAAGCTTTCGTTTCATTATATAGTTTTTTCGAAATAATCAAAGTTAATTCAAATTGTGTTAAAAAATAAATATAAGTATGGATGAAGGTACCTACAAACATTGGAAAAAATGTTAATGAAATAATCAAAATCCAAATTACTTATGTATACCCATAGAGAGGTTATTCCAAACAAAAACATTGCGCGCGGCCGATGTGGTGGGTTACGAGTGGAACGAGCGAGGCGTGGCTTCAAGTTCAAAGATTAAGCAATGCGTGCAGATGCGACACATTGTGCAATCTGTTTACTCGGTACTATCTGGTGGTACTGATACTAGGGAATTAATAAAAAGAGGATTTTATATTAAACTATATATTTTAATTTCCTTTAAATAATATCAATTTAGTAAGCTTTTGTCGTTTTGTGTAGTAATCAATAGTTTTATCAGTTTTTGCTTCATGATGTAATCGAATTTTGGAGTATTGGTTTATAATAGCCCTAATTAAATGGATACGATGATTCAATGTTGATGGCGTTTACGTATAAGAAACTCACATTTTGAAAAATCTCACGTGAGATTCGAGGATGGGGGAGGGGGTTGAATAAAATCTCACGACATCTCACCAGGGGGGGAGGGAGGGGCAGAAAATTTAAAAAAACACCTCACGTAATTTATGGACGCCCCCTTACTCAATCACAATTTTTGTAACGAATGTGAAAGACGAAACAATAAATACGCAAAGCGGCTTTTACTACCTATAAACGGAACTACATTTAAAAATATACTTTATTTATTGAGTTTTAAAGTTGCTTCCATTCTGTTTATTTACATTCTCAAAAACATCAATCGCCGCAGAGGCGGCTTGCGACAAAGGCGGCTTGTGTCAAAGGCCTCGGCGATATCATTTAAGAACATAATATTATGTACTTTAGGCAAACTTGTAATAGGATCTATTTTACTTTCTTATTAGTCCATTTGACAAGGATATTGGGTAAGATACCTATTGGAATAATTTTATTATTATGTATATACTTATTAAATGCGCGAATAAAAAAAATTTTTAGTCGCAAATATAGAAATTGGGTCGCATTTTTTTAAACCGCGAATAGTGAAAACGCGAATAAAGGAAGCGCGATTAAGGAACTTTTACTGTATTAGTACCTGTGAATGTTGTGTTTATTTGTAATTGTTGTGCATAATAATTTATAAATCCTATTGGAACAACTGTTGATGAACCTTTTTTTAATAAATAAAAATAGGTAAATAAATAAATATTATTTAATATAACCTACTGTTTTACTTTGCGTAGTCGGGTAAAAGTATAAATATTTAGGTACTACACCACGGTAATCTTTCCTAGTATATATTGTATATTCATAGTTAAAAAAATCCAGTTACATTTTTTAACAGACTCATCGATAGTGTCACGTCTGTGCTGTTAGTCTATGAAAAATGGCGCGAAACGCAGAACGCGTGGTGATTTTTCGCAAAATGATAACAATATTAGTAAAATGCATGACTTATTAATAATAAGGAAACTTACTGGTGAAAAGTCACTCCTCGGGCTTTGTTTGTATTATGGGAACTCTTAAAACAATATCTTAGCACACACGAAGGCATTTTGAACAGAGCAATAACACGTGTTGACGCGGCAAGCGGGGGGCACAGTCCGGCACAGACTAAAGAGACTTGTGATTCTTGCCTCTAGCTCGTGTTAAAGAGAGTGTAGTAGCGATCGCCTCTCTAGTACGTAGTACATACTATCTCGATGTGTATACCACTTTATTTACACATTAAATGAGGTTATTGCTAACTCTATGAATATTTTTTTTTTCAACACTGAACTTCACGCAACCTGCTGGTGCGTTTCATGTTCCAATTAAGTATCAGCATAATTCGGCATTGTGCGGCACTGAGTCGCATTAGGCGCGGGACATATACAAGCGGCGCGGCGCGCATCGGGCGCACCGCGGGCGCGCCTGCCGGCGCGCCTCGGGCGCGCTGCCGGCGCGCCTGCCGGCGCGCATCGGGCGCGCTGTTGGCGTCCGAAAATGATATTTATATAGAGTGGTTAAATGCATTTTCTTCATGCATAATTAGGTAAAATTATGTTTTTTGTGCTAAAAGAGTTTAACATTAATTTGAAAGTAACGATTTTGTTTTGATAATTCCTTGTAAGTAAATAGCGAGGATAACCCCACGATTGCAAATATATCTTTGTTGGAAATGTTGGAATTTACTTGGAAAATTTTATAGTACTTTTAAAGTAATTTTAAAGTAGTACTGGTGTAATGATGGAAGAAAAGAAGGTTAAAATAACACAAAATTTATATTGTACTAGCGGTCCGCCCCGGCTTCGCCCGTGGTACATATTTCGCAATAAAAGGTAGCCTATGTTCTTTCTCAGGGTCTAAAGATTATCTGTGCCAAATTTCATCAAAATCGGTCCAGTACCTAGTTTATGCGTGAAAACCATACATACATACATACATACATACATACAAACCTTTCCTCTTTATAATATTAGTATAGATAAAATATGGTTTTCAAACACAGGTTTACATTTAAACCATATAAATCTTATCATTAAAATCTCAGTTCAAAAGTATTTACAGTACTGATCATTCCACAATATTATTACAATTACAAATAAATAAAGAACACAATCAAAATCAGGATTATCTTTATTTCTGACATTGTAAATACATGGGAACTTTCATTATGCTCTTCTTCATTTTCACTTTCCCTACTGCCATCACCTGTGTAAATAATTTCATCGATTAATTCAATTCACCTTTAAAAACAAAACGAAGAAGGGTATATAATAGCAGCTCTATATAATTCCACACAGAGAGAACACATTTTTGACTGACAGGCTACCGTCTCCTACTATAGACCGGGAGATACTGACACAAAATTTCGAGTCATTTGTAACAGGATGGTGGTTCTACAGGGGTCTTAGTACGCAATGACAAAAAGGAAAATGATGGTGTGAACGCTGGTACCGGTGGCTTAGTCGCGTGGGAGTTAGTCGAACTCGTCGGAAAATAGCGAAAGTCAAACGATTTGTAACAGTATGGCACTTATTTTTCCTGTAAGTTTGAGGATCAACGAATATAAATACAAAATTTCAAAGATCTAGGTGTTGGAAATTTTCACTTATATAAATTAATAATAAATTATTTTTTTAAGTATGACAGCACTTTTTCCCCCTACTAGAAGTATGGCAAATATAACAATGGTCACATTTTATCAAATACTCTCCAAAAATCCAAATGCAATACTGGTACAAAAAATTTGGCAAAATAAATTTTTTTGCAGATTTTCGGCGGTATGGCGACCATTTGGAATCGTCCGAAAAGTATGGCATGGCGATTTTCGTAAATGGCTGCACGACGATGGTTACCTGTGCAAAAGTTAGCCTGGTACAAATGGTTGAATAATTGTTTTATTTAAATCAACACATTCGCGTCGGTATGGCGGGCTGTAAGTCACACCGGAAAAGTATGGCATGACACTACCGCCTACTTCTTTTTTATGGGCTATCGGTAAATTCTAAAATTTTTGTGTTACAAATCGTTTGACTTTCGCTATTTTTCCGACGAGTTCGACTAACGCCCACGCGACTAAGCCACCGGTACCAGCGTTCACACCATCATTTTCGTTTTTGTCATTGCGTACTAAGACCCCCGTAGAACCGCCATCCTGTTACAAATGACTCGAAATTTTGTGTCAGTATCTCCCGGTCTATACCACCCGATTTGTTTTTGATTGTGTATGACCGTGAATTGACCTCTATTTGGATGCGATGGGGGAAGCGCGCCTGCGGTACGCCCGCGGCGCAACCGTGGCGTGCCGCCTCGTCGCCTTTCCAAAATTCTTTCATACAAAATGTATAAGAAGGACGTGGTGCAAAACAGATTCAAGAGGTGCGCTTATGGCACGCCCGCGCCCGCGCCGCTTGTGTTTGACCCGCGCCTTATGCTCTGTAATTGGAAAACAGCCAAGGTCACACGTAAAATTATTACTGCAACCATGACAACCACATGACAACAGACAGCAATCAGCGACCAGCGTTTGACGTTTGTTTATGTTTTCAACCATAGAGTAACTTATATAGGATGGGTATAGAGTCTTCAGCTTTGTCTGGGGTAGAGCTCCATCTAGTGACTAACGATGGTACAACATTTTCCTATATGCATAGGTATTACTCGTATGTATACGTATATTTATACCTCCTTAGGTTAGGAACAGTATGGTTTGTTTCGTTGAGTAGAAATAAATAAAACGACATTTAATAACTTAATGTAGTCATTTATTTAAATAAAATATAAATTAGGTACATGTCAAAATTACAATCTAAATTATAATAAAATTACAACTTTAATTAATAAATAGCTACAAAACAGAATTAAAAAATAGGTATATTATGTTTTAACAAACATCAACAAATAATTAAGGGGAATTCTAACTACTGACTGTGGCGACAAATTCACATTTTTTGATGTTTCTAACGGCTTCAATTCTTATCCTTATCAATTCGAAATAGTTTCCCGGCAATCGGACATTTTTTTCTACGAATCCCATAACAATTTGCCTAAAATAAATTGCTGTGATATGTCCTTGAAAATGTGTTGGAAATACCAATGCATTAAGATTAGAATTGAATCCGTTAATGCCGAAAAACCTCTATAAATTTGAATTTGGCGCCGCATTGTTCAGCAATCACCTTATTTATGTAAATACCTAATTAGTTTCAATTACAATACAAATGAATAAAGGCTTTGTCAGATAGGACGCGTATTTTAGCGCTGCGTAGTAGCGCTACAGCGTCCTGTTTTAACGTCGCGCGAGGCTTCGTCAAACAGAACGCTTTAGCGCGCGTTAGGACACAGCAATTGATATTATTAAAGCTGCATGTTGTTTACATAATTATTACTTACGAACAAAACAAGGTACAGCGATATTAACTCCGGAGTCGGAAGAATTGTTTACTTACCAGTTTCATTAATTTCTTCTCCGATTTGTGCCCACAATTTTGCCTTCATTGATATATCTTTATAGTTTATATGAACTATCCTTCGTATTATATAAGCATGGATATTTTCTAACCAATTCTATCAAATTTTCGGTCATTATGCAGTATTTTATTATTATTTTACGCCTATTAACTCCGACGCTAAAATAAAATTTGTAAAAAAATACAACACCCGACGTTAAAGCGTCCTAACGCCGCGACAGAGCGTTGCGTACTGCTAGCGCCGGCGCTCTGTTTGACGGTATTCTACGATGGTAGTAGAACACATCTTAGCGTCATATCGCGGCGTCAAATTAACGCTCTGACGCGCGCTAAGTACGCGTCCTGTCTGACAAAGCCATAATATGAAATAATTGGCTAAGTGTGAGTCTGAAAGCCAATAGACTACAGGCCCATGTTGAAAAAATTATGGGTCATTTGACCCACCACCTGACCTATCTAGAATGATATAAGAGCATAAAATAATAAGATTCAGCACTATGACGTCACTCGTAAGCTGTCCACCTGAGTGCAGATGAGAATTCGAAAGTTCAGGTAGAGATTTTCTCCCCTTGTCTCCATGATTTTTGTACGGCGTTGCGGAATAATGGCTTAAAAGCAGTATAGAAATAGTATGACACAGATGCCGTACAAAAATGGTGGTCCACAAAGTCGGAATTTATTTTTATTTTTCGACAGTTCCCGGGGTAAATTTGGTCATTTGATTTTGTACGGCATCTGTGTCATACTATTTCTAAGTATACTACTTTTAATCAATTATTCCGCAACGCCGTACAAAAATCATGGAGACAAGGGGAGAAAATCTCTACCTGAACCTTCGAATTCTCATCTGCACTCAGGTGGACAGCTTACAAGTGACATCATAGTGCTGAATCTTATTATTTTATGCTCTTATATCGTTCTAGATAGGTCACCTGGTGGGTCAAATGACCCATAATTTTTTCAACACGGGCCTGTAGTCTACAAGAAACATAAGAGAATGTATAAAACCGAGCCGAACTTTATTTATTTATTTTCACATCTCCTTACTTTCCTTCTTTTACTAATGTAAAGTAAGGCTTGTTTTTGTACATTATCTAATGTATCTAGGTCTTTGCTGGCACCATTTAATAATTTATTTGTTGATTTACACCAATTGTGTGCGAAAAAATTACAAGTTAATTTAAAAATAAATTCCTTCAATTCTGTTTTGTGACTATCACATTGAATAAAATTCGTATCTATATTCACATACAAAATAGTTATCATATACATTTTTAAATTATCAATACTACTTTTATACCTTAGTATATGGTGCAGAGTATCTTGTATATCAGAGAAATACCTTGTCAATTCTTCGCTAGGGTAATGTAACAAATGTTTATTTTTGTAATATTCTCTATGTTTAAGATATTTATTAGTGCCAGGATCCTTTGTGTATAAACATCCATTGCAAGTTTCACAATTTTTGAAAATGTGTTTTGATTTCCGTAAAAGATAGCCTGTTACATACTCGAGCTGAGCAATTATTCTCGGATTTTTCTTTTTAGTTTCGAAACAGCATATTATGTCTTCATTTATTACATCACTATAATCAACTTCGGAAACAGGACTCGTTCTAGAATGATTTTTGAAAAATAATTCGTCAAAAGACTCAAACATCGTGCAAAAATCCTCTTCACAATTAGATCCACGAGAATAATTGCTGCTCATGTTGGTAACTAGCAAAGATGCAAAAGCAGCTTCGAAAGCAGCACATGAGGGCGAGTTGTTTCTGAACCCATGACTGCGAATACTTCCAAAAAAGTTTTCTAAAGGATCCTGGTTCAGATGTCTGCACCAAAAGGATTTAATTTTGTAGTCATAGAACAATTTGTCACGTAGAAGCTCCATATTTTCAATTGTTTTAACCCAATTGTTTATAGATGGTACAGTGCCAGAACTACCTTTCATCGTAACAAATTTCATTGATTTTAAAACTCTTTTAGCTTCTAACCAAATATCACTGTGTCTTGACTTCGGCGTGACGTTACGAAGCAAATCCTTTCCGGACCGATTTGTTGAATTTTTTTGACTTCCATTTAGCGAGTCGAATAAATCGTCCATGAATATAATGAAATCGGCAGTGTTTTTTGTTTCTTCGGGTAATAAGCCATTTTCTGAAATTTGTTTTGTTAATATTAGATAAGAGTATATGCAGATTATCAAAAATAGGGATCTACCAACAATTACATACTACTACAATAGTATCAAAAGCAATTACAGTGCTCGTTTAGAACCAAAATGTTAAAAATATTTAACTTTAAAAGGAAAAATGGTGTAGTCTGCTGCAATGTTTTTTATTTTTTATTTAACATACTTTACTAATAATTGAAGCCACTATTTATATTTACTTACCAGCTAAATAACCCATCGTTTTCCCAACAGTCTGGCTAAAAAGCTGCGAAGCATATTTAACTTTCATTTTAAGTATTTTATTTTTGTCGCAATGATATTCTGTTAAGTTTTTTATTATTTTTAGCCCTTTATATGTGGGGTTATTTTCATATAACTGGGTGATGTGCTCCCATTTTACAATCTTTTCTTCACCCCCTATGGTAACTTTTAAATTTTTCGTTAATAAATTATTCCTTATTCCTTTCAAAAGATGTGGAACATCATAAAGCGGGATGATTTGTTTCCCATCAACCTCAAAAGTTGATGTTCTCAAGCTTACATTTTTTCTTAAATAATTTCTTCTTGTTTCTTCAATAAGATAATTTATGGCACTCATATTTGATGTGCCTTGATCACACACTGTGGCCAAAACAGTGAAGCCAATACTGTGCAGTTTTTTAATATTTTTTTTAATTTGTTTTGCCAAAATCACTTTCGGTGTACTGCCTGAGCAAAATGAATATGAGATAGGTTGCTTGTAGTTTTTCAGTACTCCTCGTATCATAAAAACTAAAACATGGTCAGCTATCTTTTGAGTGGCTTTCCCATTGTAGTTTACATACCCTGATATTTTATCTTTCTTTTGATTATATTCAAAATGTGGGGAAAGCGCCATCTCATCAAAGATTAACGTACATAGCTTGTCGTCCGTCTTCATTCTTTTTACTCTTTTTGATAGTTGTACAAAGATATTTTCATTTATGCCTGGTTTTAAATTTGCTCTTGACACCATTCTTGAAAGTGTTACTGGAGAAGGTAAAACAAATATTTTGCTAAGCCATCGATATGCTTTCGGTCCAACTTTATACATACTGAGTGCCATAATTTTCTCCTCTTTGGTGAATCTACGTCCCATTTTTGGTTTATTTATTTCACGAAATTGCATCACAGTGAAGATAGCAGCCAAGGTTTTGAATTTTTTTAATGTTGTTTGAAATGCAGAATTTGTGGAGAGTTTCTTGGCTTTCTTCAATCTTTGTTTGAAAGAGTCATTTTCGTTTTTCAATTTAAGTATCTCATTTTTCAGAGCTTTTTCATTTGTCGCCGTTTTCTTATTAAAGTCTGAAAGTAAAATATACATATATATAGTTAGAGCATCAGTTAGTAAAGCATAATGGGATATTTATTTATTTATTTATTATTTATTTATTTTACAAGGATAGCCAACAATTGTTAACACTAATTATAGAAATACAAAGAGAATGCAATTTAACAAATCAAGTGCAACAAATTAATTATAGGCTAACACCACATGCCTTCAAAAACGGTTATGATTTAAGAACAAACAAAAAAAAAAACTGATAGCTACACAAAATAACGTTTAACAATTATCAATAAAATATCTATTTAAAAAAAATAATGTCAGCCATATTAAAATAAAATCGGAATACAAAATTACAATTTTAAAATATTAAATTAAAATACATAAAAACCAACTTATAAATTCATTTTTTTTTTATATAAATAATATCTAGTTACATAAAAATGCAAATATTGCAAAATGCATGAAATGACTATCTCATATGAAGTGATCATTATACAAAATAATTTTAGAGAAAGTGATCATTATATGAAACAGTTTTAGATGAAGTGATCATTACACAAAACAATTTAAGGCAAAGTGATCATTGTATGAAACAATTTTAGATCAAGTGATCATTATATGAAACAATTTTAGACAAACCAATATGGACTTATTTAATTAATATTTAATTATTTATTGCAGGAAAATGTCTTATTCCCACAGGAAGATCCATAAGATCGCAGTTGAAACCCTGGGGCAAAAAACTAGTGATTATTATAAAAAAGTACGCCCAGCTTTATAGCTGTGTGAGCACATCTCATTCCCACAAGACAACCCAATATAACTGCTATAACAACAGACAATAAACATAAAACACTTACTTCTTGCAGAACTTGTAGAAGGTCGCTTGGACTCTACTTTTTGCTGCATTGGTTTGACCTCAATATTTGTGGGAGGAAGAGTACTAATGTTAGCATCAGCTGCTGCTCCGCCACTGGATGTAGTTTGACATATTACAACATTAGCTTCAGTGGCTCTTCCACTGCTGGAAGCAGTTGGATTTGTTAAATCCGCAAGTGGCCGTCTTTTTAACACTGTAAAATAAAATTCAAAAGCATATAATACATAGTTGTTAGTATGCATATGTTAAACCCATTCTTGGTTAAAATGCATATTCATCATCATCATCATCATTTCAGCCAGAAGATGTCTACTGCTGAACATAGGCCTCCCTCAAGGATTTTCACTATGACCAGTCCTGTGCCGCTTGCGATTACTAACAACCTAGCAACCTTCACCAGTTTATATGTCCACCTTGTGGGAGGCCGTCCAACACTACGTCCTCCGGCCCATAGCACTTTGTTTAAGCTAGAATTTCCTAGTTAAAACTAGAATGCACTATATCATATTCATAAGTATATTTAATTAGACAAAACTAGTTCTTGCTGTGAACCTTAAGGTGACTACAGATGGCCGCTATACCGTTAAAATGCATAGTATAGCACAGTAGCATTGCAAAAATTTACATTGTGTATATTGCATAAGATACATTTTTTGTAACCTTCAAGGGCACACTTCCATATGGGCCTATGCTATAATGTAGAGTTTTACATCCCAGGTATAGCAGCAGTCTGTGGCTACCTTATTTAAATTAAAACTTAATACTAGTTTTGATTCGCTCAACATCAACAACCCATTACGTCCCCACTGCTGGGGCATGGGTCTCTTTCCGCAAGGTTCAGGCCATACTCCAGACACAGGGCCTAGTCCGGATTATGACCAACACAAATGAATTTTAGTTCTGCAAAATCGTGCAAATTGTGAAACAGAAAAAATAAATCAAGCATACCTGATAAATGGAGCGTTGGTACAGCATTAGGACTTAGCATTTTGCTCCTAGTATGGAAGTCAGACTCAAAATGCAAGTGGCAAACGCGGCGGCGTTTGAAAATGATTGCATTTTCCAGGCTCAAAATATCACCCCCAATATTGTAAATCCATGTTCGAAAACGGTCAGGTTCTTTATCAGGATTAGGAAATTTATGAAGAATTTCCTGTCGTGAATCTGAAATAAGATTATGAGTTATGACAATCAAACCTCAAATCCAGCAAAGTTATAGGTACATCACGTCAATCGACGGGTAATTTAATTCTCAGCAACTCAAAACACAGTTCAGACCAAAATAACACGCTAGAAATCAAGATTTCGAGCCTTTACTCCCGGAGTCTCTCTGGGGCTTTACGAAAGGTGAGAGTTTGGAGGTCTCAAAAGCAAGGATTTTATAAACCTAGTCTTTCCCACAAGTACTTACCACAATGCGGTACACAGCACATCTTTTCCGAAGTCATTGTAGATAATCTTAGTCCATTCAACGTAGCCGGGGTCAATAGTAAACAAACACGATCGTCGGAGTCCAAGAACGGAGCGGGGTTATTCAAATAAAGCGTAGTCAACAGAATCCATAAAAAACAGCCAGGTCGTGAGTAAAATATATCGCATAGAGAAATTTCCATCAAACAAAACGAAAAACACCACAATATTAAATTGCAATGATTAACATTGACAGATTGTCAGGTCAGACATATTGAATTGCGTTCCTTTACCAGGAAAGTAATAAATTTTATGATATGATTTATTCATTTGTATAATAGTTGACACAAAAAAATATATACTGAGGATACCAGCAAAATAAAATAAATTAATTTATCAAAAATATAATAAAGTATAGATAACAGTAAGACGGTGGGATTACTGTAATTCGTGAAATGGAGCGCGTCCCACTCCTATAGAATAGAGCCATCTATTGACTTACGATGAAACAAAACGGCCTCGACGATTTTTCATACAAACATAAAATGTATTGAGTGAAAAGACCCTGTTTTCAACGTTTAAACAAAGTCAAACAAGTTTTCAAGTTTCAAGTAATAAATTAATGATAATTTATTTTAAGAACATAATCTATTACTTATCTTGTTTATTATGGTATAAGTATAAAGAATTTTAAAGAATGTTGACAATAACCCATTATATAAACTAAATGCAAGTTTGTTTTTTTTTCTTTCTTGATATGAATATTAATGTATTTAAAACTACGTGGACTTTGTAACTTTAAATTATTGTCACAGTTTCACAAATAACAAATTATATCTTACTAATTCCTCCTTATTGTTATTTATTAATAAGTATTGAAAAGGAACAGAAAATATGGCTTTAAGAGGCATAAAAGTTGTGGAAATGATTGGTTTGGCCCCAGGTCCTGTTTGTGGGTCTATTTTAGCTGATTTTGGAGCAACAGTTACAGTTGTTTCTAAAGTGAGTACAGTTGAAAGTTTATAAATGTTTATTCAGGAGTAATTGTGGAACTGAAATGTCTTATATAAATTTATTTGTGTCTTTACCTGCAACTATATGTATATAAGAAAATATTAATTTTATATAATTTTAATTCTAAAAATTTCCAATTACAGATAGAACCATCACCAGTTGATGTAATGTGTACTGGGAAAAGAATGCTATCTGTCAATTTAAAATCAAAAGAAGGTGTGAGTGTAGTAAAGAAACTGTGTGCTTCATCAGATGTTCTTATTGATACCTATAGACCAGGAGTATTAGAAAAACTTGGTCTTGGTCCTGAAGCCCTTATGAAAGAAAATACTCGCCTTATTTATACAAGGTTATCAGGATTCGGTCAAGGTGGTTATTATAGAGATAAGCCTGGACATGATATTAATTATGTTGCAGTATCAGGGGTACTCTCAATGTTACAGAAAGATGGGCAGCCACCTAAACCTCCTATAAATCTTCTGGCAGACTTTGCTGGAGGAAGCATGATATCTGCTTTAGGAATTTTGATGGCTCTATTCGAAAGAACGAAATCTGGAAAAGGACAACAAATAGATGCAAGCATGGTAGAAGGTACTGCCTATGTAGCAAATTGGCTCTTCAAATCAAGAAATTTACCTTTCTTGAACCAAGAGCCAGGGAAAAATATATTGGATGGAGGAGCTGCTTGCTATGATACATACAGAACAAAAGATGACAAGTTTATGGCAGTAGGTGCTATAGAACCTCATTTCTATTCAAATTTCCTCGAAGGTTTACAGCTACTGGAAGATGATTATAATCAATATGGTGATGAAGAACAAAATAGGAAAAAATTCCAAGAGATATTTTTAACTAAAACTCAAGATGAATGGGTTGCTATATTTGATGAGTTAGATGCATGTGTTACTCCGGTTGTTGAATATAACGAAGTTCATAAGCACAAATGTAATGCTTCTAGATCTTCATTCTATATAGACCATAATAATTTGGTTGCTCCAGAACCTGCTCCTAGATTGTCAAGAACATTAGCTGAAGCAAGTGGGAAAAAGCAACAAACAATACATGGTCAACATACAGTGGAAGTTTTATTAGAACTTGGTTACAGTAAAGTAGAAATAAATAACTTACTAGACAGGGGAATTGTTTATGCCATAAGAAAATCTAATCTTTAAAACATCTATTTATTTCATTATTTCAGATATTTTTTTTATTATATCATGGTGTTCAGATATTAAATCTTGGCTTATAATTTTATTGTTAATTAAGGGATGGTCATCAATGTATTTTAAGATTTTTAATAGAATCTTTAAGTCAAATGTGATATGGTTATTGCCAAATGTATAATCATTAAATACTGTAAACTTTTTACCATGCATTTGATTTAATCGTTTTTTAGCAATGTAGATAATAAAATTAATAAAAATTTGCATGTCCATACCAAATAAGGACTTTAAAATCACTTGACATTGACTAACAAATTCTGGGCTGTCCTTAAATTCTGCTATTTCTTTCTCTACATCTTCCAAATTCTTTAGTAATGCCATCCAGACTTTCTCTATATTACATGAATTAATAAAGTTATGGTTTACAGATATAGTATCATGTAAATTAAAAACTTGATGGTACCATCCAGATGGTACAAATATTGCATCTCCTTTTTCTTGAATTATTTCAAAGTATTTTATATTTTTATGATCTTGTGTGTTGAAAAGTAGTGGCAAATTGCCAAGGGTATCTTTTAGTTTTTCTTCTTCTCCTGGTGGAAAGAGAACCCATTTTTTTCTACCCACAACATTCACTGACCAGCTGTATGAGGAATATACATCTGCATGTAATGGTGTCCTAAAAAAATAATTATTAAAATTATGAAAAATACAAATTCATATACTGTAGGTATTTAGTGTTTAAAAAAAGTTCATCAAATCATACCATGAATCTTTTGGACCTATATAAACAAATCTGAAATCATCTTCTTGCATATCTTCAGCATATTCATTTAGCCAATCAGAAGCAAAACATGTAGGGACTTTGTAAAAATTATAAGCAAGATTTTCCTTTTGTAAAGTTGCTTTCAAATGCCAGTCCTTAAGGTACAAAAGCTTTGGTTTATTTTCATTCTTTAAATAGTTTATATAGTCTATTATTTTCATATCACATTTGCATTGAGCATTGAAGTTAATTTGGTTGCAGTCTGCTATTGGAGCTTCAAATTCTCCATAGTTAGTCATAAAATAATCATAATTGATTTTGTCATTCACAACCCAATGTTTGGAAGACTCCCATTCATTACATATATTTTGAATTATAACTGGAGCATTTGGTAACATGAATTTTTCAAAAAAGGTGTCATATGGTAAATTTTTATAGTCAACAACTGGTATTTGACAATAATTTGGCTGAGTTTGAAAAATACTTCTGTGGATGTTATTTATTTCTAAAGTTTGCATTTTAATATACTTATATTATGTTTTTAATTAATTTTCATCAATTGATCAGTACATATTTCAATTTCATCTTCATCTCATTTCATCTCATTAATAAAACTTTCATTACTACATCTGGAAAATACTCATTCATGAATCAAGTAAAAAATACTACGTAATAATACCATGCCACTTGAAAAATATTAGCTCGATGGAAGAAATTAACTGTAGCAAACATTCCCTGTTATCTTCAACTTGTTAAATAATGTAACCAGTGGTTGTATAGGTTAGGGTTAGTGGTTAGTCTAACCACTATTTTTTTAATTAGTGGTATATATTATAGGATCGTAAATTTAATAATATCTATTTGGTACTCTTCAGTTACTCGTGACGTACCTACCCCTGAAATTTAAATTATTGTAATTAATTGTATTGTAGTTTGTACTTTTCAAGTTTTCACCTTTCAGTGTTCATCTGTCACTCGATCTGTCAATTGTCATTAAATCAATTTTGGCATTGACATAGGCAAGCGAGTCTGTGATAGATAGACAGTTGAAAATTTCAGATGATATCTTTCAGTTGCCGGTAACAATAAATAATAAAAAATGGAGGGGAACGATTGCCCCGGTGATTAATTGCGAGGAGTGACCAATTTTTTATACTAAATGTTTTTTTTTTTTTCATATTTGTACCGTGTACGCCACAGAACAAGTAATATGTGTTCGCATTGTCGCGATTCCGACTTGCAATTTACTGATTACAATTACAATTTGCAGTGTGATTGTACACGACTGGGCTAACATATAATAAACATATTTCATTTTATCTTTTGATTATTCTTTAGAAATAATAATGAAAATGGATAAAATAGTGCGACGAATTAAATACAATACGAAAACAAAAATGAAAAATGATGATTTTAACAGAAACAAAATTACGATTGCCGAGTATTTTAAATTTTTATTTATATTTATTATAAATCATATATTAGTAGCTACGTAATTCGATTAATTTGCTATTCGTTCACTACCTCAGTTTACCACACAGGTCTACCATCATCTACCATCTTCAAAAGGTTCAAAATATTTGTATTAATGCTTTAAAAAGTGATGTTTAATTTAAACCGTAATTTTTCGTAATGATCACAACACTAATTTTGTTGTTGACGTCTGTTGATACTTGATTAGCTTTCATTTCTTTAATCTGTGCATGGCAGTGCTTGGGGAGCTACGCAAAGCAATTTTTTTCGTAAAACATTCGATATTTACTGTGTTTCCATAAAATTCTGGTGCATTTATGTTTAATAATTGATAAAATGAGTTTTGAGACTAATTAAATATATTTTATCATGTGTTTCACTAATATTAAAGCATTGTATGCAATTGTTAATCTTGGCGGTAACAACACCAAGTATTCCAACAAAAATAACAGGCTTATAGGAGACTTATTAGTTAACATTTATTCATATTAATTTAATATTTTGAAACTTATTTCACTTTAAAGAAGTAGATTGGTGATTTAGAAATTTACGACAAGATCCAATAAAAATATCACCGCTATGAACGATGTTCGGGATAAAGTTGTTCCTGGTTCCTCTTCATGGGAAAATACTACAGGACAAAGTGATTCGTCACCGGAGCTACAATCTTCACCTAGTGGAAGTGGGGATACACCACAAACGCCTGGGGTACCAGCACCTCTTGCACCGCATCTTGCAGCAGATCTACATCCTGATCTTATTCAACAAGGTTGGCGAAAATATTGGTCTAAGAGAGAGAATCGTCCATATTTTTGGAATAAAATATCAGGAGAATCTATGTGGGAATTACCAGCTGTTAAAAGAGACTTTGATCCAATAACAGACCCTTTAGGGATTTGTCACACAGGTCCTCCTAATGCTGGCAACATGACACCAAGTGCAAATAAAAGACGACCTTCAGAAGATAATGGTCCTCCACCCAAAAAGTTTGTCCTGGCTGGTCCTTGGGACATTGAAGTGCCAACAAATGTTGTGATATATGAACGTCCGCCTACTATTTGCCCGCATCCTCATCCAGAAATCGAGGGTTTCAGGTTTACATTAGCAAATAAATTGCGACAATGTTATCAAGAACTCTGTCACACTAGGGAAAGTATAGATGCTCCTAAAGATTCATTTAACAGATGGTTGATGGAAAGGAAAGTGAACGACCAGGGTGGGTCAGATCCATTACTACCCAGTCACTGCTTTCCAGAGATCTCAAGGTCAATGTATGAGGAAATTATGAATGATATACCTATAAAGTTAACTCATCCAAAGTTTACCGGGGATGCAAGAAAACAGCTGTCTCGATATGCAGAGGCAGCTAAGAAGATGATAGAATCCAGAAATGCTTCTCCTGAAAGCCGTAAAGTTGTGAAATGGAATGCAGAGGATACATTTCAATGGCTTCGGAGAACTGTTGGTGCAACTTATGATGACTTTCAAGATCGATTAGCACATTTGAGAGTAAGGATATTCCTGCGTTTGTTCTTTGCTATGTAATTCAGAAGCTATGATATGTATTGGGAGATAAAACAAATCTACATGAAAATATATTTTTATTTTCCATTGTTTATTTTTCAGAGACAATGTCAACCACACTTAGCAGAAACAGCTAAGGCATCTGTAGAAGGCATATGTTTAAAAATATACCATTTATCAGCTGAATATGCAAGAAAAATAAGAGAAAAACATAGCATTCTCTTAAAAGAAAATGGTATTCAGGTAATAATTTATATATATTCAAAAAAAACATAAACAACATAATTATGAATTCTTAATTTACTCAATTCTTATTTGATTTTTGAAGAATTGAAGTATCCTATAGGACTATGTAGGTATGATTTTATTTAGTTTTTTATTACATAAAAATAAAACAATACATTAATCAATAATAATATTATCATAAAAATATGCAAGTAATTATTGTGTAATTGAACTACACCATGTTTCACATTGAATGAATTTTTTAATTGATTCATGTGTGTAATAAAAATTCTTATTGGATAGAAAAATTTTAATACATAGTAATGTTTACTTTAAACAGATGGTTTTTAGCAATACATTCTCTACCTATTTTTTTTTTTCAAATGAAATCTTTCATACAATGCTATAGGGCATTGAGAAGCAGTTATGCCAGTTTATATGATCAAAAAACTAAGTAGTCAAATATTTATATATAGTATGTACATATTGTGTACATTTGTAGTATCATAATATCAGTAGGATAGTATATTAAATTGATTAAATTTTAACAATTAGTTTATAATTGGTACTTATTTTCTCCTAATACATAGGATTTCTCATCACTTCTAGTTAATCAGTGTCCAAAAATCATGCTTATATTTATTATCACTTTCTGGTCATATATAAGTCGGGTCTCGTAAACAGGAGATGCCGGCACCGCTCCAACAAGCGGCGCTCCGTAAGGTGTGGTGCTACCCGGTGCAGTTCGCGCTGCCGGCACCAAGACCGCCGCTCGTCGAACACTTCCTCGATCGCGA
Organism: Colias philodice; assembly: GCF_061535455.1. Classification (NCBI taxonomy): domain Eukaryota; kingdom Metazoa; phylum Arthropoda; class Insecta; order Lepidoptera; family Pieridae; genus Colias; species Colias philodice. Next base: position 4,487,161 of record NC_143087.1, read on the forward strand.
TCAAGTTCTACTGCGATATTTGGGCGAAACACAAGTTTTGAACGCTGCGTATTTACAAAAATTGGTGGGTGCTTACTTTTTTACTGAGAAATTTATTTTATTGTTGAGGGTCTGCGTGGTCTGCTACTAGTAGAATTCTTAAAAAAATATTATATTTATTTTTAATTAAGCACTCAATAATTTTTTGGTTTATAAGTCGTCGTACAAATCGTAATATTATAAAAGTAAAAGAAACTCAATGTAATGTGGAGTGAGTGTGAGTTTTTTTAAGTAGTTTTACCTTTTTTCTTTTGCCCGCCCGCCTTTCGTTGGTTCTATCTGCATAATTATAGAGTATAGGCGCAGGATAAAAATAAAAATCACTTATATCACCAGGATTTACAGTAGTGACTTTTCCTTTATCCTATTAGTGATTTTATTCAATCAGTTACCTAAAAACTTGTAGGAAGATGTAGTTATAATACTTATAATGTTTCAAATTGCAGGAGCATCTGTACCGCTACAGCTGCTTCGACGACAAGAAGTTCGAGCAGTTCCTGTCGCGCGTGTGGTGCCTGCTGCGGCGTTACGCGGCGTGGGTCGGCGCGGGCGGGGACGCGCAGCTCACGCAGATGGCGGCGCCCGTGCCCGTGCTCGAGTGCCTGCAGCGCTGCTTCGGGGTCACCTTCGAGTGCTTCGCGAGCCCCTTGGATTGCTACTTCAGACAGTACTGTTCTGCGTTCGCTGATACGGACTCGTACTTTGGGTCTAGGGGGTGAGGTTGCAAGAAGAGCTCAATTGGTTTTTTTTAATGATAATATTATTTATTAACATTATAATTGCAAGCGAATTTTTAAATTTATTTGCTAAATAATTATGCCAAGTCAATGTTAAATAAAAAAATCAACAAATCTAGAAATTTACTTATCTGTATCAACAGAGCTTAATTAAACAAACAACTTGATATTGTATTGACATTAATATTATATTTTATTTCATGTCGTTTTGTAGCAAATTCACTTTCACGTCCTTTTGTGAATGTATAGACGAAAAATATTTTTTAGTATTTTTAATGAAAAGATAAATTTCATGTAAAAAAACATTGATTGTTCGTGTTGCAGGCCGTTCCTGGAGCTGCGGCCGGTGTCGGGCTCGCTGGTGGCGCACCCGCCGTACTGCGAGGAGCTGCTGGAGGCGGCGCTGCGGCACATGGAGCGGCTGCTGCAGGAGTCGGCCGAGCCGCTCAGCTTCGTGGTGCTGCTGCCCGAGTGGCCCGACCGCAGCACGCACGCGCTGCACAAGCTGCAGGCCAGCCACTTCAAGCGGAAACAGGTTAGTGCCCAACCACAATGTCTCAACCACTTTACGCATTGTCTCAGTTGCCCTAATCTATTGTACCCAAATTTTAACATATTTTATGATTGGTACAAGTTACCTTTTCTATTTTGCAATAAAAAATATATACTCTCAACACGTATACTTTATGTATTACAAATATTAGAAATCATTAAAATCTCTTACAGGTTGTCATTCCTGCATTTGAACATGAATATCGACATGGCTTTCAACATGTGCTTCCAAAGTAAGTAGTAACTCTTTTTCACTCAAATATCAAATAAAATACAAGTATATGTTCAATTTTACTATATTTTGCGTAAATGGTACAATAAATTATATATTTGTTTTAAGTTACTTTATTTGTAAATTTTTATAATCTGTGTGCATTTGTTTGACATTACTTTATTAATTGTAAATTTTTATTTCTGTGTGCATTGTGCAATAGTTAGTTATCAACTATACTCGTGTGGCAGGAACGAGGTGTACTTCAGATGGGGCGGGGGCACGGTGGTGGTGTGGCTGCAGAACGCGGCGGGGTTCGCGCGCTGGGGGCCCACGGAGGAGCGCGTGGAGGCGCTGCTGGACGCGTGGCGGCCGCGCGCCAAGCTGCGCGAGCCCGACCCGCCCGCCGAGCCCGAGCCACACGCCCCGCACACCCCACACACCCCGCAGACACCTAGCGACAAACGAACGTAATATTGCCAATCGCCGTAGTGACAGTAATAAGAGAAGAAGTAGGCCAAGAAGCTTATATCTAATACACTGGAGATTGCACTATGACCATTAACTTGTAACAGGAAAATATGACGTTGAATGACGCCTGTATGTTTTTTATCCCTTTCACACCAACTTGCTAAGTTAGGTGTGAAAGGGATAAAAAACCAGTGTATTAGATATAAGCTTCTTGAAGTAGGCCAACTCCAGGCGTTTAGGAACGCACGGTACATAAACTCGCGAGGCGCAGGATTGTCACTTGTCACATTGATAAGTAATTGTATAAACAAACAACAGCAATGGCGCGGCCCTCACGAGACCGGTAACAGAGTGGGAAACCGAGCGGCGCGGCGTTGTGTGTGTGTGTGTGTTGTACCTACATGAATGGGGGGCGTGGCCAAGCGCTCCGCGTACATACAAACGGCGTGATGTATTTCTCTCTTTTTACTATGGTAGTGATATCCGCCCAAATTTTTACCGTGCGTGTGTGGTTTGCTGATGATTTAGTGGTTTCAGGTAAATGTTCGCAAATTTATCTAAAATCACTCTTTGATTTTATAGTTGTAGCACTACAAGGTCCGTGAAGGTACGCTCATATACGTCACAAATATTATGAGTGTATAGATCGCTCGGCGAAACTGGAGGAATATCTTCGCTGTCTTAGGTACATAAATTTTGTCTATCATCTATTCTCTGAGACGATCTTAATTCACCGCGCGACAAGTATTTGTGTCGATTGCTTTGAAACGAATGGCGATATCGATTTTATTGGGGTTTACTTGTACTATTCTCATTTCTTTTGTTATAGTGATTTTTTTGTATTTATTTGTGACAATTATGAATAGATGAGTTTTAAACTAACATTATATGTTCAAATAATTAGAATTTTACTAGAAATATATATTTACCAAAATCATATGGACTAAGGTCTATGATGATATCTCCATTAGTTTCAAATTTTACAATAGTTTAGATTTGTTGGGGTGGGATCGAGGTGATCTTTAATTGAGAAACGCTACTTCAGGGCCTCTGCATTTAACTATTGATTGTAGACTATCAAATTAAAATGTAATTGGAATCTATTGCAAAATTGAGCGGAAAATCTCACAGGGAACCATTCGCGTAATCGGGTTATATGTTATGTATCATTTGAGGCTATTCATAATTTTATTTCACAAAACAAATATCTGCCTTTATTGTTCAGTGAAGGTAGACTAGATATATCAAAAAAAAATATATTACGTTAGTCCTCAAATAATACCTTGTTGCAGATATATTATTGACTAAAACAGCTAAATTTATAACTTGTATAAACAATCTGACAGTGCTAATTAAATCAAGTAGAGTATATTATTATGTAAACTAGAATTTTAAGATATTATATGGACATGTAAATAGTAATAACGCGCAATGTACATAGTTTTCGAAAAGATTTTAGTTATCAACTATTGTAAGTTCTTTTATTAAGGGCCCCTTTTTCACTGTTGTATAGTTCTATAAAGATATTATATTTTGATTGTTTAATTATATTTTTTTGAAAAAGATTTATTTTATTTCAAACGAACTCCACACAGCATTTTTACCTACTTCCAGATGTATTTATAAAGGAAGGAAGACAAATAAAACAATTGATGCAGACAAAATTTTTATTAAAGAAAAACTATTACATATCTACTTTAGCCAAAAACGCCGAAACAATAGGCGGAACTACCGAGACATTCCACAACACCATCAATATTTTACTAATTCGTTAATTTATAAAGCCTAATGTCTACCCCACGTCAACACTCGTAATATACAACTGAATACAGCTGATACTTTTCACACCTTTAACATCACTAATTTAGTTTAAATTTCAAACCCTTTAAAATTTAAATTCTGTAATACATATTTTACATCAGAAATTCATTGTGATTATCAAAGGTTTTCCATAAGTTTAAATTATTTTAAGGAGTAATAAAAGTAGTGCAGTGCTATTAGTCTGAGATACTTTTACATTGTCAAATGAACTAATCAACTAAAATATATTAATTGCTACTAAAATATAGTTTATACTGAATTGAAATACATCTCTATTGACTTTAAAATTGACCTAATTTTTACTGTATGTTATAAAATAATGACTAACTAAGAAAATAAATCTTAACAGGTATATTCAGAGTTTGTGCTTGAAATTGAGATCTGTTATTATCATCATTATGTAGTTGCATAACCTTTAGAAGTATAAAGTTTAATTAAATATATACATAAACAATTAATATTTTTGAAACATTTACATTTATTTAAAGGTGTAGAATTATTATAAATATGAATTGTGTATTATTACCTAGTTGTTAATAATAAAAAAATGTATGTGAAGAATAAGGAGAAAGTATAAATTATTATTAATAAAATGAAAAAATAAGTATTTAGTTTTAAAATTACAAGGTAGTCTGCAAAATTTATTAATTTTAATTATACTCTTCATCTTCATCCATAGCAAAATCAACACCAGAGTCAGCACAAACAGGGCTGTAAACAAAAACATGATAATTAATTAAAGTTACTATAAATATTGATATATGTAATGTAACATAATATGATCAATTTCATAGTAGGTAGTCTTAACACATTTTAAATACATACAATTATAAAATTTTATAACAAGTGATTCAAAACTATACTTCTATTGAATTTGTTATAATATTATGAACTATATTAATATTAGCTTTTTCATTACCTCATTGCCCTACAAGTGAAAAAAACAATTCTTTTCAGTTTCACATTGTAAAAGAAAAAATTGAAGGTCCACAAACATCCAGGCTCTCCAAATGGGTCACTGGCTAAGTCGGGATTGTAGCTATATATTCTGCAGTCAGCTAGCTGGACCTCCTCGTCAATAGCAGCCCACAAGGCAGGTTTCAGCTGTCGCCAGCGGAGTCCACCCACAGCAGAAAGAGCTGCGTCCACTGCACTTTGCACCCATGTCAATGATGGCTCAGCACTGAATTCACAACTCTGCATATACAAGAAAACTTAATTAATTTATTTATTTGAAAGACGTAAAACCTTTTATATGTTTTTGTGCAATATAAATATTATTACTTTGTCTCCGCAACTATTTTGTCTCTCCCACCTATGGGCTAGTATGAAAGTGCGCACACATAGCGACGCAACTCCCCATACAAATTGATGGGAGAGACAAAGTTGCTCGTGCGCACTAGCTCTTATTAGACAACACAAAAATTCCACTATACCTCAAAATCTATATTGCAAATTCCTTCTGGTCTTTCAATATTATTTCTATGCAAAGGTTTGGAAAATTATTTGTTTACAAAATATTGCATAGTATGAAACTTATTTAATAATATTTACCTTTGCCAATGAAAAATCATAATCTGGAAAGGCAGCATTCAGTGTAGCAATCAAGTAAAATAAGGTTTTTCGTGATATAGTATCACACAGGACTCCCTCCTCATCACCAGAAAGGCTTCGGCTGAAAAGAGGAAAATAATAATATTCTTTATACATAATATCTGTGTGTATACAAGACAGGTAAATTTTTAATAACAAACCTATATGTAACACTTTCTGGTGGTGATAGAGCCTGAAGGTTGTGAGTTGTCTCACCCGCTGCAGTAAACCTTTTGTAGAAAGCCTTCTCACCACCAGCCATTTTACAGCTGTAGCTTTCTACACGGCCCTGCACAGCGCTGTCTCCATTCAAGATGGACAGTGCACTACTCAGTGCCTCCAGGCGACCACTTTGCAAGAGTTTCATCTTTAATGCTCTTGTTTATTCTCTTTACCCACACAAACTTCTTGTCGTAAACGTAATATTTGTGCAAGGTGCACTACTTCTGTACATAGCAGAGGGGTGTATAAATATTCCTTTTCTTTTTGAATGGAGAAGATTAACACTCGGAATCAAATTCGTCTTCTGGTCTTCTTCCGCGCTGATGGAATGCGGGTACATCACAAATAAGAGTAAAAATTTAGGTTTTTGTACTGCTAAGGTCGTTAGCAAAATGTTTATAGCTTTCGTAAATATAGCGTATGTGTACACAATGGCGCGTCACTTGTTGTCCTATTCGACACAACACTTATCACTCTGTAATATTAGACGTCAGAATCCATATCATACATCGTTAGAACCGCGTTGAAACACTTAATCAAAATAACTATTCAATTAGAAGTTACACTTCAGTAAATCTACGCCAAACACCGTAAAAGAAAAACAATTTCTTGACCTGTAGAGACAAATAAATCTTACATCAAAACCAGAGACTAAAGATATATATCATAGAGTGTCTTTGGTCTATATTAGCGATTTTTTTCTAGTATAAGGAAATTGAAATTCCGCGGCTGTACTTATAGTAGGGGAGCCCAAGAGGGGATTTTGGGATTTACTCGAGCGCGTCAGATTACTATAAGGGACGGTACCTTAGCTATTCATTAGTACCTCTAGTCAATATGAGCAGTTATGGTTGGTGGGTGCGCTCAGGGGCCCCGCTGGAAAATTTGAATAATCCATAATTCCCTAAGGCGCTGACTCCACGAGCGAGAGAATCGCGGCGATATTATCGTCGTGCCACGTATTTCTATACACTCTCTATGGAACCGTCTCCACACGGCGATATTATCGCCGCGATGCGACGAGTGGCAATGAGCGTGCGAAACGTCATTACATCGTCGCTAGCCCGCCGCGACTAGCAGCGGGCCCGCCGCGCGCTCGCAACGATCGCGCAGCGGGCGCGCTGTCAAACGCAGCGGCATTTCAGCGTTGCCTCTGGTCTTCTCGTAGTTCTCTTCAAGGAAACGTGGCGATACCGTTACGAGTCGCCGCGGAAACGCTGCGATTCCGTTACGACTCGCGACGATACGCGGCGGAATTATCGCTCGTTCGTAGAGATTATCCGACGATATAAGGGCGGACTCGTCGCGATTCTCTCGCTCGTGGAGTCAGCGCCTAAGGTTGAGCTCGAATCGTCAGATTAGCGAAATGGGGACTTCTTATATTGTAATTAACCCCCCCATATATTAATCTGACGCGCTCGAATAATATTACTTTAATTTTTTACCCTTTCTTCATAGCGATTAAATCGCCACTTAAATCGTCAGATTAACGTATACTTTTTTTCAGTGACGTCCTGGAGCATGCAAAATATCAATATCTAACGCGCTTGAGTATTTCCAAGCCAATTTTTTTCTTTTTTAAATTAAAAAAAATCAAAAAACCCTTCCCCACCGCTAAAAGTGAAAACATTATAGGACCTTTTTTTCTCGCTATGGTCTAATCTACCAATCCCGTGACGCTCGAGTAAATCCACATTTAGCATCCTGGGCTCCCCTACTATTAATAATTTCTAACTACATACTATGAATTCTACTTCATGAATCATACAGTAATTTGTATCCCAATTCCATCTGAGACTTCTGAGCATAGAGTAATATAATATATATATACGGCTTCTGAGGTTGTAGTATGTAGTACATTGGTATTGCCAAGGTATTGGTTACTCCGTGGTAGTTATGATCTGTGCTCAATTTTATACAGGGTCAAAATGTCAATTGTCAAATGTCTATTTGTTTCCTTGATTGATGATTTGATTTTGGTTTTGTCAAATAAATAAGTAAAATATTGTATTCTATGACAAAACCCGTTACAATTAATAAATAACATTTTTTTCCGTACTTCCTCCTTCTTTCCCTGTACAAATTTTATGTGATAAAAATGATTCCTACAAGAAATATCTTCAGTGCTGTATATAGAGGATTTATAAAAGTAAATAGAAGTTATGGTCAGTATTCAACCGTCTGTATAAAATAAAACTTTGTAATAAAACAATATGAGCATATTAATTTGTTTAAAGCCACCAGGAAACGGTTTTACCGACGTGCAGACATTGTTCAAAATGAAAATAATTGGGAGGTTACTTTGGACCATCGCCGGTTGAAAACTCCTAATGGTCAAGTTTTGACTGTAAACACGGAATCACTTGCACGAGCTATAGCAATGGAATGGGATGCGCAACACGAAAGTATTACACAGCCGACCATGCACTTGGTAATGTGTTTTGAATAATCACCAATAATCTATACTACATAATATTATAAAGCTGAAGAGTTTGTTTATTTGAACGCGCTAATCTGAAATCTCGGGAACTATTGGTCCGATTTAAAAAATTATTTCGGTGTTAGATAGTCCATTTATCGAGGAAGGCTATAGGCTATATTATATCATCACGCTAAGATCAACAGGAGCGGAGCCACGCGGGTGAAACCGCGGGGCGCAGCTAGTAACCAATAATCTAATTAATTCTGACTATCAATTCAGAAGGATAGCTAGCTACTAGTCTATCCACTTCCACAAAATTTGTAGTTTAAACTTCGTAGGATATTTTTTTCTATTTAATTCTATTTGCATAGCTAATATTAAAAATAAAAATACAAATATAACTTTTTTATATAATACAAGAGGTATAAACTTATGTTGGTATATAAAGTTAACAAATTCTTTTAACTAAATTAATAATTTAATCTTGAATCTATTTTCAGACAGCTTTATGTAACACAGCATTGGACAACCCTGGAAAGTTGAACAAGCATGATATTGCCAGCTATTTAATAGATTATATTGCTACTGATACACTCCTTTTTTATTCAGATGTAAGATGGCTTTAATTAAAATATCAATTAATATTGTAAATTGTTGCAAAATATTTTAAAAATCATTCTTCACATTACTTAGGAAGAAGAAAATTTGAGAGAGTTACAGGAACAAAAATGGGGTCCAGTGTTAGAATGGTTTCAAAAGAGGTTTGGTGTAACACAAGAAGTGTCGAAAGACTTTGAGCCCCCTCCTGTGGCCACAGAAACGAGAGCTGTTCTAGCAAAATATTTTCTTTCATATGATTTCGCAGCCTTAAATGGTAGTATTTTCACAATTATTATCCCTGTTCTCCAATAGATACTCAACTATCATATTTATTTTATAAAATATGGTTATTACTTATTATTCTTTTCACCGATTCATGTTAGAGTAGGTAGTCAAGATTAAAAATATTACTACTCCAGTCTAAATTGTTTATAAGATTTAAAAGTTATGTTGTTGTTTTTAGCAATGAATTTTGGAGTGGAAGCATTAAAATCACCAGTCCTAATGTTGGCCTGTGTGGATAGATTTTTGACGCCTAAAGAAGCTGTAATGCTTGCCAGATTAGAAGAAGAGTATCAGGTAAATAAAATATCATTTTCAAATTTTGTATTAGAAATATACTAAATTTTTATTCTATCGATTATGATTAACTTATTAATGGAGAACACAAGAGGGTCAAAATGTTACTAAAACATATACTTAAAACCTTAGCATAGATCATGTACATTACATTAGTTTTTATTTCACTTCAATACATGCAGTATTTCCAAAGTTATGACGACGAGAAGTTTAAGGCGCTTTATAAAATTTCCGTGTTTACGCCAATGATATTTTATGTATAGATACGTTATATACTCACAATATATCAAAAAAAAATGCTTCATATGCAGTGTCAGGCACACACAAATACAATTTTCATTTTACTTAATTTATTACATTGACAGACTGTATAAGAGAGATGGCTCTAATAAAATGATATAAACAAAAAAGACAAAGATAGTTTGTCACTTCCGCGCAGGTGTAAGCAAAAGTCTTAAGAATTCACCAATTAAATATAAATAAACAAATAGTTGCCATGGTAATTGGCATAGATTAACGACACAGAAGGTTCAATGTTAAAGATGTTAGGTTTCCTGCACAAGTAAATAAATGTGACAATTTCATTTACTATTTTATGATTATTATGATGTCGTATTAAAATGAAAAAAAAAATAAAAAACTTTTTTGGAGATATAACTGTATTAAGTATTTATTACTAGCTGTGGTGTTCGTTTTCGGTCATCATCATTTCACCCGATAATCACCCACTGCTGAGCATACTGCATATAGTCCTCCTTATGAACTCCATAAGGACCGATCTTACGCTATTCGTTTCAAGGCAGTTCCCGAAACCCGTACAAGGTCATCACTCCAACTTGTAGGATAATTATAATAATAGTGGTGCCTAGATGAAAAAAAAGGATGAAATAAAAGAAAGGATGAAGTATAAGCCTTTTTTATCTAAAACACAAATAAAATTTATGTTCAATAGCTATTTACAGAAAAGCAAATAGCATTTTTCGTCAGTAGCGATAATCTTTTCTTCAATGTATACGTATATTCAACATCATTTTTGCAAACAAACATTTTTGCCATCACGATTTCATTGTATATAATAAATAGATACATATATTTGTTAATTATATGCACTGTGTGGATTTAAATATAAAATTAATCAAGTATTTACCCAAATCGAAATTAATAAAATCGATGCCTCCTAAGTATACTGAGTCAACTAACAAATTTAGGTATTTTCATATTTTTATATAAACGAACATGATAAATCGTGATCTTAACGTTCGTGTTAAAAAAAATTAAAAAAGTACAATAATTACCGAGATAATTTCACGTATACTAAATCAATTTCAACATCAGTTAAAATCGTACATTGTAAACTGATCTAAATAACATTGTACCAGTGTACGCGGGGCGTGAGGGGGGACACAATAAACTTGTATCGATATACAAGTTTATATCGGCTCAGTAGACTATGAATGGCGGCAAGTAAGCACGCAATTTTAGGTAATAGTTGTTCTTTAACATGTTAAATTAATAATATTAACAGAATGCAGTCAAACAGGGCGCGAAAATTTTAAAAATTTACACAGGAATCGATGATATTATGGTTATTGTTTTTATGGCATCAACAGACAGCAAAGAGAGGCGCTAATGAAATTTCCAGCTGTGTTTTCAAGTTTATAGAAGATGTATTATAATATGTATAACTAGCTAGTTCAAAGTTTGTTATAGATATTAGTCATAGCTTTCTATTAATGGGTCCAAATGAAGGCGACAGTATGAACGCTATAATTGAAAGACAGACGAAAGACAGCTACAGCTTTTAGTTTTGCCAAATCCGATGAAAAGCCAAACAAAGTTACTAAAGTGTCTCAAAGCTATAACTTATAAACAACTGGGCAACTACCAATGATGGATCAAACATGCCTTGGAATAAAGTAACAGAAGAACTAGTTTAAGCGGATTATCCATATAGGCTGTTTTGTAAAACGAGATACCAAGATGTTGTTACAAGTGGATAGATTGTGTAAAGATATCAAAAGCTACACTAAATAGAAAAGAGTTAAATATTGACGTAGATAATATTTCTTTAGCTTATCAGATATCGATTCCTATTGACCAAAATAAGCACAAAGATTTGATGGATCTTTGTAAGACACTGGTAATTTATGAAGAGTATTATTTATTTTATAATAATTTGATTTCAACGAACTCTAATGCAGCTAACGACAGCGATTCTGACTTATGATTATAGATATATGACTCTAATTTGTTTAAAGTGATATTTTTTGAGCATTAGAAATGCCTTAGACTGTTACGTTATTAATTTATTTCTCTTTGATAATGGAACATTGTTAATTTGTTTTTACTTGTAGCTTTTAGAAAGGCTACTATGTTATAAAGAAATTCGTAATTAATTATAGCGAAAAAGTAAATTCATTTATTTTTTAATAAATTAATTGATTTCAACTAATTCTAATGGATCTAACGACAGATTTTAATTTGATAAGCATTAGAAATGCCTGGATTACTACGTTATTAATTTCCATAATTTTCATTATTGTTAAACGTAAGTTACCAATTGATATTTTTTAATAGCAATTTGTTCACGTTGTAGCGTTTAGTAAAGCTGTAGCCGTTTAGTATTATGTAAAAAAGATATTCCTACTTAATTATGGCGAAAAATACATTGTGATTCTTCAAAATGAGTTGTTATTGGTTTCTTATTCATGTTCTTCTTCCTAGCTTTTATTATTCCCACACATCGAAAGGTATTACAAAAAAAAATTCCTAAAAATAAACCTCAGTAAATTACATTGGTCCAGTATACTTTGAGGTTTCAAATGTTAACTTTGCTAATTACTTTCCTGGTATAATGAGTCAAGTGACATAATTTCAGCATTTTATTATTTATTGAGATAGACAAACCCGAAAACAAACAAAAGTAAAATTAAATTAATAAAATGACAATCATTATTTCATGTGATTTTGGTGTTAACGATAGATTTTGATGAACAACGTATATAAATATAACTGGTAGTTAAACCATTTCACTATTGAGTCCCGCCGGCGTATACCCAGCCATCTACAAAAAATGCCATTTAAAAACAAAAATCAGCAAAATCATTTTAAACCAAAGGAAGGTTTTACAATTTTTATTAAAAAAACATTTACTTTGTTTCGAATTAATTTGATTTCATTAAAATATAAATGATTTGCCTTCAAATCACTCTCCTGTAAAATTACTAAAATGTCAGTTGACTCATTATACTTAGGAGGCATCGAAATAACCGTTCTATTTTCAATAATGATTACGTAGTAATGTAGATACGATTATCGTATCTACATGATAATCTTTGAACACAGTGTACGCTAGCTTTGTCACACTAGTGATTGAAGCAATGTTTTATCCCTTTCATTATTTCAATACACGTGTCAAGCAAGTGTCATTAATAAAGAATTGTAAATTGTTATTTTTACTCTTAAACTGTAATAATTTAATATATTTTGCTGTGATATGATATTCCTTTATCTTTCTTTATTTTTTTGCACGAATACGTGCACTTTCTGAACACACAGGAAGGCATTTTCGACAACTTTAATGTACCTATCGGCACATGCGCTCACTGGGACCGGTGACAATCTGACTGATTGCATTGGTCCCAAATAGGACCAATTCACGGAATCAGTTTTGGTGCGTTGATGACGTATCTACCTCTTGTTTCTATATATAATATCATTGGTTTACGCGCGCTCACGCTATGACGCCACGCCCCCGGTCAGCCCGCGACCGCGATACTGTCGGTCGGTCCGGTGCATTTTGTTTCGTTTCTTCGTCAAAAAAATCGTTTATTCCTAATAGTGTGCTTGTATTTCAAGGAAATTTATATTACATTTTATAACCGACTAGCTGTGCCCCGCGGTTTCACCCGCATTGCTCAGCTCCTGTTGATGTTAGAGTGATGATATAAATTCCTCGATAAATGGGCTATCTAACACCGAAAGAATTTTTCAAATTGGACCAGTAGTTCCTGAGATTAGCGTATTCAAAAAAACAAACTCTTCAGTTTTATAATATTAGTATAGATTAAGCTAAACCGAAAGAAGTAGATGCAATAGGGCCTAATAAAACACATTTATTAGGCCCTATTGCATCTACTTCTTTCCTGTCATCCACTTCTTTTTTTTTTTATTTTAGGGTCTTTTCAATAGTGTTTTCACAGTTGAATTAAACATTTTTTGAATTATGAAACAATGTAAGTTCATTTCTTTGATATAGTGGAATATACGCGAACTAAATTTCTGCCCGCGGCTTCGCCCGCGTTTTCAAAGAAAAACCCGCATAGTTCCCATTCCAGTGGGATTTCTGGGATAAAATGTAGCCTATATCTTATTCCGGGTCTTCAGCTGCCTACATACCAAATTTCGGTTCAGTAGTAGGTATATGCGTGAAAGAGTAGGTATATCAAACATCCAACTATCCATCCATCCTAACAAACTTTCGCATTTATAATATTTGTAGGATTTTTACATATCAATGCGTTATAAAATAAAATGTTTAAAAAAGATTGCCTGGACGTCCGTATGTATGGAAACTTGCGATAAATATGCAGAGAAAACGGCTGAATCTTTTGAATGTGTTGGCTTATAAGTTTAATTTTTCATAGCTGCAAGGGACCTTAGACTTGAATATTTATTATTAATTTCAGCTGGATATCTCAACGCGTTCTTGAGAAAAAGTGTCTTGACAGACAGACAAATGGACAACAAAGTGATCCTTTGTGGGTTCCGTTTCTTTCTTTGTGGTTTAGAACCCTAAGAAAAAATATGTTAAACCACAGACTAATAATAATATACTTACTACGTATACAAGTTAAACTGTTAACATGTGTAAAAGTATGAATATCGAATGGTCCTTTCTTCATACCTTCTGCGTTTGGTCGAAATAAAAGTCACGACAGGGCCTCGAATCTCGATAAATATTTGTTTATAGTTTTCTATTCCTAAATGTGGGTCTCTTTATTATATACTTTAAAACAATAGAAAACATAACACAGATTCAACTCCAACCTTGGGAAAAGGAAAGAACCATGCCGATGTATTTAGAAATTCCTACTCATATTTATTTTCCTACGCTAAAATAATATAAACATAGGTTCAGAACTGAGAGCGCACATCGATGCGAATTAGGTCAATACGCTCATAGAATTTCCAAAAATTATCCAAAGTGATGCTGTAGCTTAACTGTGAAAGCGTAATAGAAAGTTGGGCCGACTTTCACAATTTACAAAATTAGTATTTATATAGTTATATTAGATTTGTTTGTGAAACTTTAGTCAATATGAAGTAATACCACCCTTTTTTTTCAAGCTTCGAATGTGGGGCCGAGTACCGTGGGCGCATGAACTAAATCAAGCAGAGTTAACGGCACGAGTGGCTGCATCTTTACTCATCATACAGAACTCAACCGAACTTCATTCACAAAAAGCAAAAAAAGCAGCTAGCGAATAATATAAAGTTATTAAAGGATGAAATGTAGAATTACTAGTAAATGTTTTGTTTTCTCAAAAAGTGTTTTATTTCGCACCTGACATGACTCAGCGTTTTCGTCTTAAGATCTTAGCACGAAGAGGGAAGCTCCTAATTTAGTGTAATTTATAAACTTGACGACAGACAAGTACGTAGCTACATACTTCTCCAATTGGTCTAAAAATAACTGCTTTGTCTCTGACACATCAATAGCATTTTTTTTTTCTTGAAAGTAATAACAATTTATGATCTATAAAAACTTTACGGCATCATTGAAGACTGTATTTATATGTGAAGAGCTAACCAAATTTACGAGTGCTTGGGTGTTTGAAAATGTATTAGAAATAGCAAAAGCGGAATCGCAAAGTTCTGCTAAATTTAGCCGGACGGGCGGAGTGCGTCGCGGCGCTCGCGTCGACCGACTGTGTCGACCTCGCTTTGTTCTACATCTGTGAGAATAACACACGGTACATTAATAGTAGTCCACACAAATGATATTAACTGCAAGAAAGTTGTGTTTATCAATACAGACTTAATCGATAAAATGTAAGTCAGTTAAAGATGTGCTGTTAAATTTCGCGGGAAGTGAACGCTCTATATTGAGGCTATTAATGATGATCTAGTTTTGGCACTTGACCCTGATAATTGAGCACCTTTCTTAAATTTGTAAGTATACTGAAGAATAGTTAAAAATTTAGAAAAAGCGTCATATTTTTTTTGTTGTACTTTTACATTATTTCGACGACTTTATTATATTATAATAAAAAGTTATCTACTTGCTTTATTTTACTAGGTAATATTATTTTTATTCTGTATATTATATAAGATTTTTTAAGTAAGTAACTACCTAAGTAAATTCAATATAAGGTTAATATAGTATTAATATTACTTTTCAGGGGTAATGAACGGTGACGTAGAAGTGGAGGCGTCACGCCCTCGTCCTCTGTCAGGAGGCATATGGACACTTTTTTCGTGGTTGCGTCGATCAGAGAGATCTTCATCTTCTTCAAGTGAAAGTATATCCAGCGTTGGTTCAGATCGAACTGCGGCCAGTTTCGATTTCTTATCCCCAACACATTACAGACTATCCGCCCCACCACTAATTTTACCACCTAATTCTCCAACTGATTCATACAAAAAGCGAGTTCATGAAAGAAATCTAAGACGACAACAAGAACGAAATTTAACATTACATCGAAAATACGGACTTTGGAGAGAAGACGTTGGATACGACGCTTTTAGTTTACCCAATAAAAATTCTTCTGAATTAAACAGTAAACAGAGTAGATGTCGAAGAGCGGCAAGTGAATGCCTGCAACGTCGAGCGGCATATGTCCCTGGCAAACGACGAGCTCCATTACCGCCAAACATTAAGTCGGTTACTTTACCTCGTAATTACAAGAGAAAACGACCAGCGCCAAAACCCCCTGCTTGCTTAGATATTAACAACAAAGAAAATCAGGAAATTAATAACAATCAATTGCAAATGAATTCTACATCAACCAACAGTAATCAAAGTAAAAATTTTGAATGCGAATCAGGGAGATCAAAGCTAGGTAAAGAAATAAAGGTGCGATCCGAAAAAAGTTTTTTAAAACAAATATTTGATAATAAGAAAAGGCATTCAGCTATAGAAACATCTCATATAAAATTACTTCCGAGCATAAGTGAACTTGATAAACAAGCCGCTGAAATAATAGAAACAAATAAGATGTTACACAATTTAAAGAATAACGCTAATGCTGATAACAACACTGAAATACAACAAAACTTTTTACCAGGAGGTAATATGTGGATATGTACTAAATGCTTAAGAAAATATAACGTAACCATTAAATCGTGCCTATATTGTGTGCCTAAACATAATAAATTGAATGATCTTGTGCCAGCAGGTACGCAAACAGATTTGAAACAACGTCAAGGGTTCAATATTTCTTTGAATGAAAATGAAGAGAAAAAGAAATTGAAGGAAATGCTTAAAGAAATGAAAGATTCATTACCGAAGAAATCCAAAGAGAGGAAAATAACAAATCTTAATATAATGGAAAGTAATCAATCTTCGGAAGCCCCTACCCTGCGTATAGGTTCTTCAATAGAAAATAGTGTGATGCGTCAAAATCAAATTAAAATTGAAGAACAGCCTTTATTAAGGACATCAGATGTGATTCGATCCCAACGACAAAGCATTAACGACAACCTGATACCCAAAGAAACAGCGCTGGAGATAATTAACAAAACTGAAAGCATAAATATTCATCCGCGAACAAACGATTATATGAAAAAAGACATACAAAATAAGACTAAAAATGAAAATGGTCCAAAACCTATAACAAATGAAATTGAAAAACGGGTCACTAAGAAAGAAATGGATTTTCATGCGAATGTAGGTAGTAGACCCATTTTAAACAAGGACAAACTTTTGGGACAACCAAATATTGAAAATGTACAAACCAAGAACATAGTTTTAAATTCAAATCTGAGTACAAATCTCAGTATACATACTCCGTTGAAAATATCGTCATTACTTAATCCAATTTATCTTCCAAAAAACAAAACTCCACAAGAAAGCTCCACAAGTTCTGTTCAGAATGAACAGAATGTACCTAAACCATCTGATTCAATCAAACAGTCAGATCAAAATTTATTAAAGGCTACAGAGCCTAATCAATCAACCACGACTGCGAGTACTCCGCCGTCGACTAGTAGATGCAGGTTAGATCCTGAAATAGTATCGCAAATTATAAAAAAATCAATGGAAGATAAGCAAAAAAGCAAACAAGAAAAAATATGCAAAAAAGAAATCACTCCAAAGTTTGATCACACTGAAAAAAGGGACTTAATCAATCAACTGGAACTGTCAATTGCCAAAGGGGATGAAAAGGCAGCGGCTGAAGCTGCCGCGAAGCTAGCTAAACTACGACTATCCTGTTCTGTTCTTTCCTATTCATCTCAAATTGTTGCTGGTCCATCTACATCTAATACGTTTTTTACAAATGAGACTGAAGAAAATTTGGAGTTTAAGAATCGGAATGCGAAACATAATTCTCAAGAAAATACTAAAGTGCTTAATGATTCTGTTAGTAAAGGTTCCATAAACCATGAAATAAAATCAACTGAAAATCGTGATAGTTCAAAGAAAGAAGAAAGTTGTGTTACTAATCATAATAATGAGAATTTTAGCAATAATAAAACACCAGTTAACGACATTGATAAAGTTTTGTAAGTGAATACTAAAATGAAGTTGGCTAAAGGATTACAATTTTTAATTTACGTTTAACCATACATATTTTTTTATTAACAGGATCGAGATATGGATAGAAGATAAAGTAGCTGCTCGAGGACCAGTACAATTAAATATTTTACGGAATTCAACTGTAGCAGATTTAAAACAAGAAGCTGAGAAAGCTTTTGGTTTGGCAGTTCGTCTACAACGTTGGATCGTTGGAAAAACACTCTGCACCGACGACACTGTAGCCATTATATCATTAGCCGGACCCCAGTTTACAGCTCCTTTTTACTTGTGTTTAGTAGAAGCAGGTGATTAAACAGTTTTTAGTTACATTTACAAACGTACATTTACATTTATATTCACAAATTAACGATAATATAATTTTTACACTTTTTATTTCAGAAGAAATAAAAAAAGAACCTGTTGATGAAAAAGGACGAGACAAGCCAGAGCCGAATATTTTTGAGATTAAAAATAAATCGGGTGAATTTTATACAGAGTTGATTAAATTAGAGCAACAGGCACTCGTTTCTAATACTGAAACTTTTGAATGCGGAGTATGCATGGAAGAATGTGCTATTGGAAATGGAGCGGTCCTTCGTGAATGTATTCACACATTTTGCCGAGAATGCCTTTCTGATTCAGTGCGCCATTGTGAAGAACCAGTAGTTCCTTGTCCGGCTATTGGTTGTCCCGGTATTTTGCAAGATCGTGAAATCCGAGCGCTTCTATCCGAAGATGATTATGAAAAATGGTTAGCTCGAGGTTTAGCAGCAGCTGAAAGTGGCACGCGTAATACGTTTCACTGTCGAACAACAGATTGTTCAGGATGGGCATTTTGTGAGCCCGGTGTGCGAAAATTTCCCTGTCCTGTTTGCAAACACAATAATTGCGTTCAGTGTCAGGTAATTGCGATAACTATTTTTATAACTAGACAAATAATAAGTATATACTTTTCAGATTCCTTGTTTTCTTTTCCTTGATATCGTTTGATGAAGAACTTAGTTAAAAAAAAAAAAAAATATGCGGTATTACTGATATTATTCACAACTGCGAAGCTCATCTTTTTCTCATGGACTGTACTTTGGGCATAACATTGATTAGTATCTACATTGAATGCAGGATACAAGGAAAGGAAAATTATTAAAAATATATATATATATATTTCATGCCTCTGACGAATGCTTTTTTTACAGGCAGTCCACGAAGGTGAATCTTGTGAAGAGTATCAAAAAAAGTTGCGCGAAACCGTCACAGCCGCTGAGAATAGCAATACCGACGAGGGCACGCAGGCTCTTCTAACTTCTTTAATTTCTCGTGGCGAAGCTCTCGAATGTCCAGAATGCAGTGCTATTATTACTAAGAAATGGGGATGTGATTGGGTTAAATGTTCCGCGTGTAAAACGGAAATATGCTGGATTACTAAGGGGCGACGCTGGGGACCCGCCGGTCGGGGCGATACTAGCGGCGGCTGTCGTTGTGGTATTGATGGTAAACGATGCCATCCCTCATGTGGTTATTGTCATTGAAATCTTTCCATGCGATTTTGATATAAAGAAGGATTGTATTAAATGTGATCAATATCTTTGGTGAATAGTGACCTGAATATGCTAAAATATAAATGCGACATGAATCAACATTAGTAATCTTTTAGTGTATTTTGAATAGCCAATTAGTAGACGTTTTTATTCATCGTCAAAGTAATCTATACGTATATACCAATTATTTAGGTACTGCCTGTTATTTAATGTTAACTATTTTGCATTTAAATATAGTCTGGATTGTACTACAACATCAACTGCACATGTAATACAATATATATATGTACCTAAAAAGTAAAAACGAGGGAATTGAAGCAGACGTTGAAGAATCGTAAATCTTTTCAATGTTTTTCATTTTGAACTCAACTGCATCCACGGTTATGTAATACAGATACATAATACGAAAAGATGAAGTTCCCCATAGGAAGTAAATACTAGAATTATCATAACGAAGAAATAATGTAACGACCAATAAATCTATTTATCGCATACATGTGTTTTTATTTCATTTTTGATTATTTCTTCTATTGTTCCCTACTTCTACCTGGCTCCCTCCCTCTACTCCCGTAGATAGGCAATCTACGGGATTGAAGCCCACGGAAGATAAATAATAGAGTAGATCGGTGCTTACCTATACACATACATCACTATCACTACATACTTAGTATAAAACAAAGTCGCTTTCTCTGTCCCTTTGTACGCTTAAATCTTTGAAACTACGCAACGGATTTTGATGCGGTTTTTTTTAATAGATAGAGAGATTCAAGAGGAAGGTTTATAATTATGTATAATAACATCCATTAAAAAGTGGAGAAGTACTGTTTTTTTCGAGGTTTCCAATGTGATGTCGTAAAAAATTACATTTTTTCCGCTTGCATTGCAAACGCAGGCTGAACCCTACGAGTTTTATCAAAATAATGTACTAAGTATTATACACATTGAAAAGGTCTACAGAAAAGTCCGCGATGGTATATGTCTATCTCTTATGGATAACCCACAATAACTTTTTTTTGTCATTTACTTTTTACGACAAATAATGGCTAATTTTCGAAGCGATTTTAACCTATACAGCACCAATTAAATACCTTGAATACATTGTTCATTTAATATAGATCTATATGGCCCTTTACACCGTATGATTTAAGTGAATAGTTTTCGAAGATATTACAGATTTAAAAATTGCGGGACGTAGCGTTTGCGGCGGTACCGCCTACCGGCCGGCCGTCCGGTGCGGTTCGCTATGTTTTTATATATATATGTACAACGTTTTCAGTTTTTCTGTAGTGTATTTAGTATCAGCATCGCACCCGTGCGAAGCCGGGGCGGGTCGCTAGTATTACAATAAATCTTTAACAGATGAATTCCGTACAATGTACGGAATTGTACTATCGTACCTAAAAACTCAAAAAAATAACAGAAGGTTGGTGTAACAAGTACCTCACGCCAAAACAATTGATGTTGAAATTTTTGTCTGTCAGACAGTGTAACTGCCGGATAGATATTTAACCGGCATTTTCATTTCTTCGGCTTTGTTACTTTAGAACTTTTGGTAGGTGAATTGTTTATAATTTTTTTATTTGAAAGCCTAAGTTGAAAGCTTTCGCCTGCCATTTAAATTTGGTTAAATATGTGACTTATTGTACACAGTTATCACAGTTACTATATGGTGGGTGGTGTACACCATATAGTAACTGTAATAGGCACAATAAGAATAATTAAATGTACCTACTTTTTGGCCTTGAATTCATGCAAGTTCTAAAAAAAATGCTTTCAAAATTTCATTCAATGATGTCAAAAAACTACAGAGCATGTATGGAATGTAAGGAAATGTATGGAACATATTTTATTAGCACAAAATGTAGAAACATTATAAAGTTGAGTGATTTTTTTTGCGACCAGCGAACAGTGTATATAAATGTTATAAAATCATAAATATTCGCTGTTAGATAATAGATAAAAAAAAGTAAATACATATTATTAGTATATAAGAGCCATTAGTGTATTTTTTAAAATAAAACTGCAAATGACTTTGGTACTTGTCAATTTATTATCATCAACCTAAATAAAATTAACTTAACTTAGGGAATATCTTACAATATTTAACAATTGTATCACATAGACATCCGATTTGGACTCATAAGCACGAAAATTTATCTAAGCTAGTGGGGATGTTCTTTAAGCACATTCTAAATTTTCGTTACTACACTAAAAATATGATATTTTCGCTCGTAGATTCATCTTCTACTTTCGTTTGTTGCCGCCGGCGCCCGATAAGATCATAGCAATACGCATGAAGATGTTCAGGATGTCCAAGTACACTGAGATTGCTCTGAAAAAAAAATACAATAAAAACTATAAGTAGTGCACCTTTATTGCCAAAAATTGCAGTGATTATTTTTTTAAGGTTACCTATAAATGTTCGCCTTATTCGATTGATTAATTTTTTTTTTTAATTTATTTTTTAATAATATATTTCTAATAAATAATACAAGTCTAGTTTCACTTTTACAAAACATGGCTATAGACACACAATAGACAAGAAATATTAAATAATTTTATATTAATTAATTTAATCAAAACATTTAATTAAAACAAGTGCAATTCTAGATATTAAAAGCATTTTTTATACTTACGAGTTAATAGGGTCGTAAGGTTGTAATGCATACGTGGGGTGCATTTCAGCACGCTTGATGATGGCTTGTGTGTCATACAGCAAGAAACCACCAAACACAATCAGACCGCCGTACAAGCTCAGGGAGTATAATCCTGCAAATAAATTTTAAATTGGAAACTACACAATAATAGTAAACAATATATATACTCAAAATATCTTTTATATTTTTTTTTTACTTTTGCTTAGATAATTTTTAATTTTTTTTGGTTACAGACTTGACTTTTTTTTCTAATCTTTATCAATTTTTACGAAATTTTACATTTACACAAGGTTTACTTATTGTTAACTGTATTTTTTTTGCCCTTGAATTATAAGGTAATCTTATAGGAACTACATTCAGTGGCTCAGTTGTGGACGGTGCGCGCGCATGTTGAGGAACTGCGCCGCTGTGCACTAGTACACATTACCGGCTCCGAGCGCGGTGGTGGGCGGCAGGAACATGCCGGCGAGCGAGGCGGCGAACACCGCGCCGAGCCCCATCGCGAGCGGCGCGCGCATGTTGAGGAACTCGCCCGACGGCGCGCACACCGCGATCGTGCTCAGCCCGCCTACTACTCCCGCTGTGTACCTGTAATGTGCGAGTGTTATGAATCATGCCCTTATATCCACGCCTTAAATTCAGATATTATGTAAATAACAAATTTTAATAATTTTCTTTATTATTCTAACTAATACTTGCATAAGTCTTATATTTATATTCTGATGCAACAGTGTTAGTTAGTTGCCTAGAAGCTAAGGCTAAGTAAACCCACGGAATAATGTTTGCTATAAAAAATAAATAAAACAAAATTCAATTTAATCATAAGAGCTTACCAAGCAGCCCGCATCAGCACAGGTCCGCCAAGGAAACAGATGGGTGCAATGACTGCCCCCATGATGCCCGTGTGGACCATCCAAGCTATTTGTTTCCCTCCAAAGCCAGGCTTGTACTCCATAACTCGCACCACCATGCCAGACCCAATCATAAGAGCCATGGTTGCTATTATAGACTATAACAATAAAGAAAATATATAGTAACATCAAAATTCAAATGTTGATTTAACTAATGTTTTACAAAGTTAAGATAATTCATTTTCTCTTACCATCCATCCATTTCTTGCAACCAAGTTAAGAAGTGCTGGCGTTCTGAAGACTGTGATGGCACTGCCTGCGGTGAGCACAATAGATCCAGCTATGTATCCATATGTTGCCTTGATTCTATCTTTAACATATTGTGGCCAGAGACTGAAATAACAAAAATTTATGAAGTTTGTATATAAAATTGTTTTTAATTACCAGGTTTATAATTACAACTAGTAATTAGAATAAAACTGTTTACATAATTTGCTGAGAGAATTTATAAATGGATTTTATAAAAACTATTCCTCAGTGCTCCGTAAAAGGAAAATGGTCTCATTAGCAACAGTTACATAATATTAGGAAGTATGTATGTATTAGATGTTTTGAGCTTTTGAATAAATAAACAATAATTCTTCCAGCGTAAATAAGTATGACATGATGATTGGCTCATATTCAAATTTCAGCCAATATGTACATAATTAATTTTGTTAAGCCAAATTTTAGTTAAACAATTGTTTTGTTTACATAACTGATATCAATAAAACTGTGTGTATCTAGTTGTTGTTTTGTAGATTATTACCACATATATTTTTTAACAAAAATAATGTTATAATCTAGATGGATTAACATGCTATCAACTTCTGTTTATCACTTTATCATAGTGATTGTTTACAAAAGTGATTACTCACTGTGCCTCCTGGAGAGTGCCAGGTTTAACTCCAGAACCATAATAGCAGAGAGCCACTAGACCGACTGCTGATGCTCCTGCCAATGCACCTTTTCCCAAACTGAATGCTGAAAATTTAAGTTAAATAATTTTCATTACATAACATTACACCAATATAAAATGTGGTCTAAATTGGATGTTATTGCTCTATAAAGCTTACCAGGAAGTTTAATATTGTATAACAAATAAAAAATTTAAAAGACTTACCATTGGGACCAGCTGGTGCCATCAATTTTTCCCACATAGTGGGTTGTGTGCGTGTGGCAACGCGAGATCTAGGCTCTCGGGCATAATTTCTAATAACATAGTTTCTGGGTACAAATTTTTGGGGAACTGGTGTTTTCAATGTCTGTGTCACATTGAGTGCAGAGCGAGCTACGCACATTCGAGACAACATGATGCAACCTTGAGCAAATAAATAAAAATATTTATAAATTATAAATAACTGCTGCGATAATATTAAAATCATTAAACAATTCCAAAATATTATTAAACTATGGTTATTCAGCATAAAAATAAGCTCTTACCGGTTTATTTAGGTTGATGAATTTATGTGCGGTACGAAGATTCGGAAAACTATTGGATTGTTTAGATCGAGATGTTATTGAATTTGACACTAGTGATTATTAGTTTATTGACTTGAAAATATAATAAATTTGTCAGAAGAGATCCACGAAAAAGTATACTCCGTCGTATTATGTACGTTTTTTCGTCCGTGTTTGTTTCTAGAAAATCTTCGACTTGAGATTTCAGTTTGACATGTCAAATGTCAACTGTCAAAAAAGCTTTTTTTTCTTTTTGATGATTAAACGACTGAACTATTTGCCAGTGTCAAACAGTTTTATTGTTGACTTGAGAAGTTCAAGAATGATGCTCGTATTTTAGGAGAGGGAACTATAGAATTTTTAAATTATATGGGTATCATATAAACAGAATTAGTTTAAGTATAATTAATAATTAACACCTGTTCGTTTTTTAAATTTGACAGCTATAGCATCCTTCAACACACAGATTATATTAAAAAAAACCTTACTACAATAACCAAGAAGCTTATATCTAATACACTGGAGATTGCACTATAACCATTAACTTGTCACAAGAAAATATAACCTTGAATGACGTCAGTGTTGTTTTTTGTCTCTTTCTGTGGGTGACCACACTGGTTTGTATATTCAGGATTTTTCGAAATAAAAAAAACTAAAAATCATGGTCTATAAATAATAACGACATATATTTTTACCAGTATTTATATTATAATATTACGAGTCAACTTACATGAATAATTATCATCTTTATAGGTACATACCATTTTAATTGGTAGAGAATGATAGTTTTAAATAACGCTTGATAACTTTTGATCTAATACTACGATTTTTTAATTAAAATGAGTGCTACATACATTAAAACATCGTTTTGGTTACTCAAGCTTCAGTCTAAAACTTTTCAATATTCCAAAGGGAGAGTTGCATCGCTAGTGTTGATGTGTGGTAACGATATTACAGTTCTCAGAAATTCGTATGTCTTTCAGGAGCTGTACTTACGGTTACTAATGGTTTCATGGTGGTTAATTATAATATAATTAAAATTACTTTATCAGTTGAGACGCAGTAACAAGAATGTGGTAAATAAAAAGGTATAGCACTTTTCAAAAGGTATTTTTTTTCTGGACCGTAATCCTCAGGCTTAAAATGCAAACTGCATATTCTGACATGTTGATAAATTTTACCCTTGATAGGCACTATGGACAGCCATTTATTTCTTTTTATTTCATTTTTGGTAAGCTGAAATACGTAAAACAAAAAAATATTAGGTTAAAAAGTATAAATTTCAATGTAAAAAAGAACAAACCACAATATGTGAGTGCAATTCCGATGTCGTGTGTTGTTTCATTACTAGTATAAAAATTTTTAAAATGGTGTTCTAAATGTTCATCATAATATTGTTTAGCAATATATTATCGTCGCTATCCGTAAAAACCCATCATCATGGTTACCTTACTTGTTAAATTTGTTTGTTGAAAACTTGTTGAAAAATGATGAAAGTATTAGGAAAAGAACTTATTTAACATGATTGCTTAGTAAAATGATGATAAATTTGACGATTTTTGCCATTAAGATGATTCTAAACAGGTAAATGCATGAGTATTGAGGAATATTGTAAATAACGTAAATATACACTTGCCTGTGAAATTATAGGCCAGAATTTGGTGTCCAAAAACTTCTGCAATTTTTCACAATGCAATACATTATTAATATTCGGAAAATATTTATTAAATACGCAACAATATTAACTTAAATATTCGAAGCGACGCAATTTTTTTGACACTTATGTCATATTGTCAAAGTGAGAGTTGCTACAATTTTATTATGGTAACTACCCATAATCAGGGAATATCGCTTTTTAATAATTGGTTCAGATACTTATTTTATTTAGCATAAATAATAATTGTCTCATCCAACAATGCTTCTGAATGACGTTGTTGGCAATTTATCAACAAACTCATGTACAAAAACTAACCTTTTGCACAGAATATTACAGCATACATAGTAGCCTTGGGAAAACTTCGTATTAACAGTGGCAATACCAAGTTAGGTGTGAAAGTGATAGAACACAACAATTTTCTTGTTACACGTCAAATGTTCATACCGAAATCTCCAGTGTATAAGATATAAGCTTCTTGACAATAACCAATAACACATCGTGTTTAGTCTATGATTACTTTCAATTGTCAATGTCAAAACCGTCAATGTATATGACATCTGACAGAACTGTCAAAACCGCATGGTTTGTGTATTGTGAATGAATTCCATGAAAGCATGGTTTATTTTTGATACAGTTATAGAAATTTCTATTATTTACTGGAACGATAACACGTACTGTTTAAAAATCGTACATACGAGGTAGAAAGCTTTTAGAGAAATCTAACATGAAGAAGAAAATTGAGAAGATGTCATCAAATGAATCAGGTTAGAGTTTCGACCAAAAAACCGTTTTATTTCTTTTATTATGTATGAATATATCTTTTAAATGTAATAATAATTTACTTAAAATTTACAGAAGTAGACTCTGAGGAAGACTTAGACCCCGAAACCCATAAAAAATCGCTTGAGAAACTCAAGAACATAGATCCCGACTTTTACAACTTTTTGGAAGAGAATGATGAAAACTTGCTAAACTTTGGTGTTGATTCCGGTGAGGAAGGTTCAGATAAGGACGAAGAGGATGATGATAATGACGATGAGGATAAAGTGCATTTACCAGGACCACTCACAGTGGACAGTGATGAGAGTGATTACGAGGTAATTTAACTCATAATGCACTAGTAATATGGATGATGTTTGCATGCATGGATGGGTTATGGAAAAATTTAATTTTCTAAAAATGTAACTTTTTTCTTCAAATTTTTTAATTATTTTATTTCAATAATTATGTGTAAACAAAGAATTTTTAAACTTCTCTCGCTACTTATCTTGTATCTATTATGTAGTATCAACTAAACTTATAATATCTTATGAAATATATAATTTTGTAAAGGATGAGGGTGCAAAACCTGTTACTGGGAAAGTAACTTTAAAAATGGTGGCACATTGGCAATCCAAACTGCAAGCTGAAGGGACTGTGAAGCGCAGTACATTGACAACTGTTATCAAAGTGTTTAATGCTGCAATGGTGAGGGCTACTAGTGACGATGGAGATTCCACAGGGGAATACAAAGTTGAAGGTTAGTTGTAATTGTTTTTTTTTTATTTGTCCATACTTAAAAATATTGATTACCTCTCTAGAGATATATTTTAAATTGTTATAATTATTCTTTGTTAAGTTTAAATCTATAAACAATTTTTATTTTCAGGTTCTTCTGTATTCAATGCAGTAATTCAAATGTGTGTCTTATATTTACCTCCTGCACTCAAAAACCACTTGGGGATGGAGAAGTCAGACAAAGACCCACAAAAGAGTAAACATTTCACTAAACTAAAGGGTCACTTGGTGTCATACCTGAGAGATTTATTAAAATTACTTGGTGGTGTTACCTCAGAAAATATACTTACAGTACTTCTAAAACATTTGCATCAAATGTCAATTTATGTTGCATGTTTCACAAGAATATCAAAGTTGGCACTCAAAAAGCTTCTTTCCTTGTGGTCAACTGGAGAAGAAACTGTCAGAGTGCTTGCATTTTTGAGCATATTGAGAATCACCAGAAATCAGCAAACAGAATTACTTCATTTAGTACTAAAAGCCATGTATATGACATATGTAAAGAACTGTAAGTTTGTGAGCCCTTCTACATGGCCAGGGATAAACTTCATGAGGAGGTCTCTAGTGGAAATGTTTGCTTTGGATTTAAATGTTTCTTATCAACATGTTTTCCTCTACATCAGGCAGTTGGCTATACATCTCAGAAATGCAATTGTTGTACAGAAAGTTGAGAATAGACAGGCTGTGTATAATTGGCAGTTTGTTAACTCATTGCATCTATGGGCAGATTTAATTTCTTCCACTTCAAACAAACCACAGTTACAAGCATTACTCTATCCTTTAGTAATGGTCATAACTAACACTATTAAACTGGTGCCAACACATCAATACTATCCTTTGAGATTCCATTGTGTTGAGATTCTAATAAATTTGTCCAAAGAAACAAATACTTTTATTCCAGTGCTGCCCTACTTAGTTGAGGTAATAAAACAATTTTTGTTTGAGTCAAGTTAAAGTCAAACTTAATTTTTTTTTACTTATTTGTTATTTTTTTTAGGTTTTAACATCATATGATTTTAATAAGAAACACAAGAAAGTGTCAATGAAGCCACTGGATTTCTCATGTATATTGAGGTTGGCAAAATCACAGTTAGCCGAGAATGGTTTCAAGGACTCAGTTATAGACAGGGTTTATGCTCTTCTTTTAGAGTACACGGCTAGCCAATCACATAGCATTGCATTCCCGGACATGTCATTGCTTGCTGTACTACAAGTAAGTTAAAAACATTTTATCAAGCTG
Source organism: Colias philodice (assembly GCF_061535455.1). NCBI lineage: Eukaryota > Metazoa > Arthropoda > Insecta > Lepidoptera > Pieridae > Colias > Colias philodice. Next base: position 4,516,145 of record NC_143087.1, read on the forward strand.
AGTTTTTAATCATAGACAGACCTTTATTTGAATTATGAATATCTTTTTTTAGTAAAGTACCTTCATGATATATAAATTAATAATATAATCCTCATATTATATTGCAATGTCAGATGGAGTGAATTCAAATAGATAAATACTTTTAACTGGAGGTGTTAATACATAATTATATAATTTTTTTTCAGATGAAACAATTCCTAAAAACATGTTCAGTAGCAAACTATACAAAGAAAATAAGGCAGTTATTGGAGAAAATTGAAGAGAACTCAAAGTTTATTGAGAAAGAAAGAGCAAAAATCAGTTTCTCGCTTCATGAAGATAAGATGATAGCAGCATGGGAAGCTAGTATCAAAGCAAAGGATACACCTCTACTGGCATTCTATGATAACTGGAGCAAAATTAACAGAATTCAAAAACGTAAGAAGATAACTAAGAATGATGAGTTAGCTGGTGAACTTCCTATGATAAAGAGACCTAAAATAGCTGAAACAGAAGATAAACAAACTAAACCAGAAAAGAAAGGACCACTTGTATTGTTCCCATCTGATAGTGAAGATGATGCGGATAATTTTAAACTCGAAGAAGATGATGAAAAGCCAAAAACAAAGAAATTAAAAAAGAAAGCCAAGAAAAATAAAGTACAGAAAGTAACCAAGGAGAAGTCAGTGTCTGAAGATAATATTCCAGATAAAGATGATGTTGTACAAGAGTTTAGTGTGAAGGATTGGTAATAAATATTCTCCTTTGACATATTCTTTTATTATTATTCTATTCTATTTGGAATATCAATAATTTATCCCAAAAACATTTTAACCTGTTAGAGCTATTTAAATTTACCCCTTTACACTTTATATTAAATATCATTTTCAAATAAGACACATCTTTAACTACTACAACAAAATATATTTAAGAAAATTACACAAAATTATGGCAGTCCTTGTAGGAAATAAGTCCACTGGACTTTCGGCTCCGATGGTTCGTAAGTCTCAATAGTGAGGCATCCAGTCGGGTATTCCCGCGACGCCCAGTCCACTATATTGTCATTTATGTAAACTGGGATCTTAATATCCTGAACATAAAAATGTTTATCAATATTCAATATGTTATTTACGTTTTTTACACCCTAAAAATTTCAAGCAGAGCCATCATTTTAATTACCCATTGACAAATAGTTTTTATAAATGCGCTCAAACATTTACCTTTTTCGGTTTCAGCGGTTCGTATGTTGTTTTCACATAAAACTCGTCTTTATCAACAAATATTTTAAACATTCGTGTATCTTCGAATACATTTTTGAATGTGATTGTTGTGTATGAACCAGCTCTTATTTCATACGGACCCTGGGGCTTTGGTTCAGTAGCGATTCCTTTTATGTTGAATCTGTAAGTAGATGACTGTAGTTATTGAAGTCGTTTATCATTATGTTCTAACTACATTTTTGAAATGGGCCGGAATCGAGAAGTATTTTTATTTTTTGGTTCCGAAAATACTGAGATCACAGAATCCAATTATAAAATTTGTATTCTGTGATTTAGTTGTCTAGTCGCAGTTGAGAATTTATGCGATCAATAAAATATGTCTTTAAGATCTAAATATTTTTTAAATAAATATCATTATACATTAAATACATATCATTATACATAAATATCATTTGGTTACGTAACTAATAGTAAAGGGTGATTTTTTTGCTGGTTTCTTTTTGGCAATACTGTTTTTGATAGATCACGCGTGAATCGTGTCTTGTGTCTTTATCAAACTTGTTCAGTTTGGTCTATAATTTAACCATGAATCGACTTACGAACGAACAACGCTTGCAAATTATTGAATTTTACTATCAAAATGCATGCTCGGTTAAGAGAGTGTGAAGTCGGTTAAGAAGTGCGCGATGCACTTCATCGATTGGCGATTTTATTTTTTTTTGCCCAAAATGGAAGAATTGGACATGCCTCACACGTGGTTTCAAAAAGACGGTGCCACATACCACACGGCACGCGAAACAATAGCCCAATTGAGAGCCGTCTTCGGCGAACAGTTTATCTCACGTTTTGGGCCCGTCGATTGGCCGCCTAGATCGCGTGATCAAACGTCTTTGGACTATTTCTTATGCCTACAGGGATAAACCAGCAACGATTGACGCACTGGTAGCCACTATTGAAGCATTTAAGTATTCGTGATATACCGGCCGATATGTTGTAGAGAGTGTGCCGAAATGCGAATGGGCCATCTAAACCGGAGCCGTGGCCATCATTTGCATGAAATCATCTTCAAACATTAAATTATATTGATCGTTTTATCAATTCCATTATAGATTACATCAACATTTTCAAGTTTTTTGTGTTTTTTTTGAAAATCAAATCCTATACCTCTTAAAAAATCACCCGTTATAAGTCCATAATAATAAATGATTCGTTAGTCACACAAATATCATTATACATTAAAAATAAAATTTGGTTACGTAACTAAAAGTACAAGTCCATAATAATAAATGATTCGTTACTCACACAAATTCCCCAGCAACGGGCGAATCAAAAGATACCCTACAGTGCTGAACTCCAAGCTCAGTAGGTTCAAACTTTGCTTGAAACTTGCCCTTTTCAAAAGGGCCTAAAGAATATTCCGCTTCAGTTATTATTGAGGGATGTGATACCTGTTGTGTTATTAATTTACATTTCTACAGAATCTTTACATTATCTCACGTCTACTGTTTTTAAAGTTACTACCTAGGTACAGCCTATTCAAGATTACCGATTCGATTCAATCTTCTTAAAAAAAATTGATATAAGTACATGTACATAATATTATCCACGTATTATCATTTTAACATCATACTTCATTTATTTCACACTGCCTTAAAGTACAAATTCGGTAGATACTCACCGTTGCGATAAAATCTGTTCTCACATCCGTTTTATTTTGCACTCGTAGACGCAATGGTATCGAAGTGCCCAAAGGTGTAGAAAATTCTAGATTCTTCTCCTTAGCTGGTAAACATGTAAGAACTATGCCGTAAATGTAGGAACCGACCAAGTGGTTACTGACTTCTAAAAATTCCTCCGTTTTTCCGACGACAAGTGGGGAATACGTCATCACAAGAACAGCCTGTATAAAATTAAAGAAACTTCTCGACAACTTGAAAAAGTATATGCTAAACAGCGATTAATTTAATAATTATTCTATCGTTGTTAACGAAGAACGATAAAAATAAAAACAACCTCAGATTTCCTGTTAACCATTATCTTGTTAGCGCATTCAACTTTATCAGATATTATATGAAATTCAGCATCTGAAGACAGTGGGTTCTTGATAACCAGCTCTTTTTGAACGGACTCGCGGGCGCGGGATGTAAACGTTAGGGTGTCCACAATTTTACTTGGAGTCACGGTCACTATTATATTGTAAAATTGGTATTCTCGAGTATCTTCGTTGACGAATAAAACCTTGAAAATAAATAAAATAAAAATAAGGTTACAATAAGCAAAATTAACTATTAGTTACATGATAATAAAACAGATAGGGGACAAATTTACTTTGGCTTGTATTTCACATTCTTCGTAACAAACAAACTTCCAACGACATGTTGCAGCAGCTTCGCCCCATACTTTTACGGTGTCAGGGTGGTGTATTTCATAGTATCCTTCGAATTTATCTGGTATGAACTTCACAATTTCTGTGGATACCAAGTATGACTCCGGGAACTGAAAAATCGGCTTGTTAGTAATTAGTATAGATATTGCTAAAAGGACTTTAGTTCACGTCAGAAAATCATAACAACCTATTACAATTAAAATCGTTTTACCAAAAATAAGTTAGATTTAAAAACATAATGGAATATTCAACATACTTCTGTAATATTGTACACAAATAGCTCCTCAGTATGGAAGTCTTTAGCCGCAACACTGATGTTTATAGTGCCGTTGGGGTTGGGATGAGTTGCTGCCCCAACCATCTGGACGAAAAGCGCGCTTTCACCCAATGGGGAGTATAATATTTGAGCCTGTGATCACGATATTGTATCAGTACAAAATTTATTTATTTTCAAATCTATTACTGCGCTGTTTCATAATAGATATTAACCTCATGCTTGCCAATTGTTTTGGGTTTGAAGTGGACGGGTATGTCGAATGTGGAATTTGGCTCTACGTTAAACTCTTTTAGCGTTTCAAATGGTCCTCCTGATCCTTCAGACAACACTAACCAGAGATCGTCTGACCTGGAGTGGTAATTACAATTAATGTAGAAATAAATAGAAATATTGTTTTTCGATTTCTACAAATAATTTACAATGTCAATAACAAATGATAGAGCTAATTTATCCTTTTTTTGTTACTTCATTATTTAAACATATACTTACGGGTTTGTGACCACTATATATCCTGTTTGCACTTCCCTCACTGGGCATTCTAAATATAGAGTTTTATTCTGAACATTCCCAATATCTACGCATGTTGCGTACATAGCTAATTCTAGTGGAGGGTAGTTTTCAATATTCAAACTAGCCTGTCGAAATACATTTATATCACTGGTAACTGCCCGATAAAGGTAGCCGGTAGGTCTAATATAAATTATGAAATTAAACTAACTAACGACGTAGGTATAGGTCTACCAGAATCTGATGGCATATTTATATTTAAGAAATAAAAGATTTTTATGTGGCAACTTATTTGACAACTATCAAATTGGTTGTCAAATTATTTGTCTTTTTTGCAGTTGATGAATAATTTTAGGATTTTGTCCTATAAAATCTTCGAAAATGTCGAAAAAGCCGTTGCGATCACAAGCAAGTTGTTTATAATGTGTATAGAAAAACATTCGATGAAGAAGGGTCAAACACATCACAATTTTCAATTATGAAGATTTTATTGTTAAATTGGACTTACCCGTTTTGATACTTTAAATTAAAAAATATTATATGTAGGTAACTAGGTATAATATTGTTTGTTGATTAGAATATAATTTTATGAAAACTTATTACAGGAGTTTCCAATACGGCTATTCGTCAAGTCCAAGCTGTCCAAGTCAGTTTTATAATGTGTGTATCTGTTAATACTTACGAAAATAAACATAATTTTATTTTATTTTTATTTCATTTTATAAAAAATTATAAGCAGTTTTGATCTACATTATCATTATAGTATCGATATTTTCACATGGCATACTGGTAATGAATATACAAATATAGGTATGTGTAAATAATAATATGTATTACCTGTATAAAAGTAATATGTATAATTGTATATTATACATGTAAGTATGTACTGGGTCGATCAACTTTTAATGGTCCGACGGTACACGCATCATGTCCCTGAACGATAATTAATAAACATGAAATCATAAAGAGTTAAATTGGTTTTAATTATATTCTTTTTAATATTTTCTAACATTATTGTAAACAATATTTTACTTGTTTTATTAATTTGTGCGTAGTTTCATGGTTGTCCAGAGACTAAATGCAATTTTCCAGTACTATCACATTTGTCCCCAAGCTACAATGCATTAAAAAACTTCGCATCACGAACACATACTATCACGACCATAAATACCAAATACACTTCTTGTTTCAGTTAATGATTATTGACATAAAAACATACAAATATTTTTTTTTTTATTGGATATAATACGATTTTCAGGCATTTTACTTATGTCCCCATAAATCATCTACATGGCACAGGTCTCACAGACAACCGTAATTTAGTTATGGAAACAAACACAGAGTGCGCGGTAGATTCCTAAACAACAAGCTAAACACAATAATTAACTGTCGGGCTCAAACGCCATTTTGATTTGTATAAAATCACGGCAACAGTCGTCCGAGCAACGTTGGTGAGTGTGGGGTGGCTTTATTGTCAGTCCGTCAGACAACTGTGATTAAAACATAAGTACTTGATGCATTGTTATCAATTATACTACACGAGATGCGCTTTCGTCTATAATTTAGTGTGAGCTGAGATTAATATATAAAATAACAATAGTATTTGCTTGGCGGGTCAAAATTTTAAAAATGTCCCGCCGACAACCAGTCACTTGGCCAACCAAAGTGGTTGCACCATGGACAATTTGGTTGTCCCTAGGACAATAATTATATAAAACTTATACTTTAACAGTTAAATAGTTCATGTTTTGTTTATTACTCGGCTGTTTCGGGAACACATTTTTATTACGCGATTTTATGTCTAGTTTAATTGTAATTTTAACATTTCAAAAATCAAGACGACTAAGATGTCCCCATATGAAAATCACATTATACTTTATTCATTCAGTTATATCGAGAATCAGTTCATTTTAATTAAGTAAAATCAATAATACGATACGTAACAACCTCGCCTTAATAGTTTTTTTGTAAAAAATATCACTATTTCCGCTTTACTGAAACTTTTTTATATATGAAACATTGTTTGGTTGTTCAAAAGACATCATTCGTTTCAATTTTAATAAAAATATTTCGTATTTTGGGTGTAAATAGAACAAATATCAAAATATTATTTATTATTTAATATTAGAAGAATTTATTTTAATTCTGAAGGGAATTTAACATTTAAAAAAGTACTATTGTGTAAGTTGTCCAAAGGACATTATTTCCCGTGAATAGATCGGTTCGTGAAGTTAAATCCACAAATGTATTTAATCAACATCACTGCTGCCTATATAATCTTAATCTACGAAGAATTATCTTCTAAATGAAATAGTAAAATGCTGAAAATTAAGTTAAAAAAAAAATACGAGAAAATTATGATCGGGACCTTTAAAAATTGATTGACCAACCTACATAATATTAAGTGGATATCTCATTATTAAGTACAGTATTGTCCACTTATGTAATGTGTTATGTGACTAATGATATTGAGGACAAAATAAAAAATAAGCAGTATCAAGATCGTTCTGTCCATTTTCCCTAGGGTTGCACACTCAAAATTTTGATTTCCCTAATTGCCATCAGATTCTGGTTTACCTATATTTAGTAAATAAATTCCGTAAAATGTAAATAAAACAAAATCAAGTAAAATGGGTTCATACAGGATGTATCATTAATTTATTTGGGCATTCAGAATAAGAAATGCAATTTAAATTTAATTCATAATTGGAACATTTTATTTAACGGATAAAATTAAGTTTTCATAAAAACCATTCTGGACAGACATGTTTATTTTTCCACTTTTTATTTTATTGTTGTATATAGGTATCTAGTAGAAGTAGAAGGCATGATAATCTTACCCAAACTTTAATAAAGGGATTATGTTCGGCGGGTCTGAACGTTATTGTGAAGGTAACATTTGTGCGCGCTGCAATGTTGCCTTGCATTGGTGATATTTGAAATTCGTCTGATTTCAATGGCTGCCACCAAAATCTAGATTTGTTTATGAATGTGAATTAACTATACTTAGAAAATATCTTAAAATAAATATGGAGTAGATATCTAGAATCTTTAAATTTATTACCTCGCACCAAAGTCTCCTTTATTTAACAACATGACTTTAAGAATCTTGCAACCGCGCTTGCGAACTCGTCCGAATTGCAACGAATTTTGGCTGAAGCACAAACTCATTCCGGTGGCACTGCCGCTGAGACGTACTAGGGGTCGCTCAAATTGAAATACTTTCATGTTCAACTAAAACGATATTTCGTTATTCAAAGTCTCATCGAAAACCGCAATAGGTGTTATACCTATGCATGTTAATGCGCAACGATATTTTAAGTAGAGTGAGTAAGGGCCTTTTTTATATTATGTAGATGTACAGTCTTGATTACCTGAACATTCAGCTTACTGATCATCCCGATCGGCTTAAATTGAATTTTCAGAGGCACTTTCCTGTACGGTTTTATGACGCATTTGTTTGGTATAACCTTTAACGACGTGAGTGCATTTTGTATATCCATAGCAATTTGCTCTTGAATTTTATTATCCTTGTATCGTTGCAGCATTTCATTTCTAATGAGTCGTAAAATGCATTTAAAATCTGTGGGCTTGATTCATACATCTCCTAAGATTTATTAGTTATTACTTACCTAGATGGACCTGCATCAGCCGTTACTTGCGTGTTGGCAGCGCTGGGACTAAGGCAGACACTGGTTCCTTCAGATTTTGTTCCATCGTCAATAATACCGTAAGTATCGCGGAAAATAAAACTAGCCTCTATGGGCACTTTACTGTGATTCATTACTTCGATTTGACGGATTATTTTTTCACCCACTTTCACAGGACCAAGATCGAAACTCTTTTGACAGCCTTCGTATAAATCGAAGAGAAGTGGGACACCTGAAGATTCGCAAATAATACATTTAAAACAGTATTTTAATATCGATTTCATTTGTGTAAATAAAATAGAGCAAAACTAAACCTTCTCCTTTAATTGTAATAATCTCTTCACACAATGAATTCACCCAGAAATGTAATTTAAACTCGTATTGTTTGACTTGTTTAGGTCTAAAGTAAATCGAAATTTTGATTCGCTGACCGGCTTCTACAATTGCTTCGTTCCGATAATAAACAAATAATTCTGGTATGCTTGAAAAGTTAAGGTCCAAGCTAGAAATTTAATATACAAAAAGTATTACTAGTAATTGACATAAAATAAATTATTAACCAAATTAAAAAAAAATATGAAAGAGAAATAAATTCAATTCTTTGAAACATAGAATAATATTTAAATTTTTTACGTTATTTGCTCTTTATCGTCGTTTTCAAAGGCGATATTTTTCTTGTACGTTGTATCCGGAGCGTTAACTATACATTTTCCAAAATCATATTCCATGCAGGAAAAGTGGTACAGCGGCTTTTCTATTTCAGCGTGGAGATAAATGTTGTATTCAGGTCCATCGGAAATCTAAATAACTTTTTTTACTGTTTTTCAAATTCATACATTATTGGCTCTAGATTAGATAATTAACTTATCGCTATGTGGATATCAGCTTCCTTAACTTTAGGAGAGTTAAAAAAAAAGAGTCAGGCTAAGTAAAATGTTCTAATGTTCTAAATGTTTCGATTAATAGCTTTGATCGTTAATAGAGAATAGTATTCATTCAAATTCAAAGTCGTTTATTCAATAAAACTTAACCTAACCTAAGAGCATCTTTGCTAAGTGACCGAGTAGGAAACCTGTATTAAAGATACTGATATTATGTTAATGAATTACCGATAAAGTAATTGGAAACGCTTGTACAGGAACTTGTTTCAGCGTAAAGTAGACGGTACATTCCACCGTATTGCCGGGGCTAACGTGACCACTGTTAGGCTCTACGCTCACTTGTAGATACTTCTTCACAGAACTGCAGTTGTAGTGCCATTCGAAATAGAACGTTGCTGAGCCGTCGTTCTTTATTGAAAATGGTATTGTTCTTTGGTATGTTGACGCCGTCTGAGAGAACGTAAAGAAATTTATTATTTCATAATTATTATTATTGACTTTATGTTGCGCAAGCCAACCGTGCAAAGGCACATCCGCTATTACTGCAGGTCACATAAATCTATCATAACTTCTTGAACATGCAGAAAGTAAATAACGTTGAAAATTAAATTGTATAAGTAATAAGGCATAAAATATCATTTTCTTCAATGTTTAGTAAGTTTCAGTAAGAACAATGCCATTTCAAATAACCAAATAAAGCCCACCTGATCAAGATGAATATTTGTAAGTGCGTCACTGTTCAGAATGTGGTCATTGCCGATCAAATAATAAGTTATTTTAGGTTTGATAGAATGACTTAGGGCGTTCACACACAGTGTTAGTAGCTTGGTCAAGTATTGTATGCTGCAGAAAATTTTAAACGAAAGCGGTCCATCTTGTATTGGCGTGTAAATAATTCTGTGGAAAAGCATAATGTGAATGTAAAGTGGTGACACATATGAAATCTCACTTTGTACTATGAACAAATGAAGGAATTAATTATATACGAACTTTATTTCGGTTTCAGATTGAGCTTTCAAAACTCCCTTTTCTGGCTCTACGATGACCGGTGTCTTGCCGGATTCATTACATAGAGAATTTCCTTTAAATTCAAAGTTCAATGCTTCGCTTTCGTTGTTCTTCAATAAAACGATATTTTCTGTAGTGAATCCTACTAATGAATTCCGTATTAAGAGTATCGTTGGTACGAAAGAAATATCCGGCTCTCGTACAATTCCCACCACGAGGAGATTCATTATTATCGAGTATACAGGAATTATAAACTTCCATTGAGATTCATAAACCTAAATAAAATATATAGGATTAGTTAATTTATCTATCATATAATTACTTAACTATCTAAAAAAGGCAGGTGGGTCTCTTTCGAGTCAGCGTCAGCGACCACCATCGCCCGTGATCTAGAGCAAATCTTAAATTTATATCTAGTCTAAAAGTAAAACATAATATACCCCTGGTGCAGTTGGTGAAAATGTAAATTCAACTTCTGTTGATGTTCCGCCTTCCACGTAACCTTTTAGCATGTTACAATGTACCGGTATTAGTTCCGGTTTTTCCGACATCACCATTTCAAATATAAATTCATACGCTTCGCTTGTGGGATTGATAACATTAAAGATCCTTTAAAATAGAATTGATATATGTGTTAAAACAATAAGAATGTAGATCGAGAGCTACAAACATCTTCGGTCTTAGTAAGATCGTAGGTAATATATGTCCAATTTTCTATTCCCCAGTATGTTAATAAATTTATTTATCTAAAAGAGTACTTATCGCAGAATAACGAAGCATATACCTAGTAACTTTTCAAAATCATATTTTACTACTAAACACATACTTTTTATAACACCCGGAACCGAGTACATTAAACTCTAATACTGTGATATGTTTTGGTAATGCTACACCGGAAACTTTTCTTCTTCCTGATGTTAAATAATCGCTTTCTTCAATATCTAAATGTACGTAGGGAATTAAAGATTTTGCTGTTATTTTACATGATATATTCATGTCATATGGATCCAAGTTATCTGTAAATGTAGTTTCTCTTAAATTCACTATCTATGTGATTTTCATACATAGTCTAAAAAAATGTGGAATTTCAGAAAGTTACCTATTACACTTTTTAGTCTAACTTTGTACATAAATGCATCAAGAGGCGCAAACGTAACTTTAAAAGTACAACTTTCATTTGGTTTTAAACATTCTTTGGTTGGCTCTATCATAAACGGTAGGTCTACTTCAAACCATGTATCAACACTTTCTCTGCTACTTTTCTCACTAAACAGCGTCACTTTACTTGGACCTAAAAAGAAAGCAAACTCAGCCCTATTTATATTATGTCTTATTAATCCAAATAAAATGGAATGTGTTATATTCACCATCGTTTTTATTCTCAATAGATTCACGATTGATAGAATCGCCGCAAACATTGTTCGCATTTTCTTCTTCAACACTTTCCATCGCTTTCTGTGATAATTAAATGTGTTTATCGTGTATAATTGAATATTTCTCATGAATGTAAAAAGTGGAATGTTAGCAAATTTATAATATTCTAGCTATTATTTAAAATAACTTATAATTGCTATAGAAACCAACCTTTATTAGAGGCTTATCTATTCTTGTTGGAAATTCATCATCTATAACAAAGTTAAAACCAACTTTCATTGGAACCTTTCCAACATTTTTCACTTTAAAATTGAAGTGTCTTGTCTGTAGAATGTAAATCGCATTAGGTATCTATTAAAAGTTTTATTTTCTATTTCATATTAAATTGATAGATAACTAACTTGATAGATAAAGGTATCCTCTAAATTGATTTCTTCTCGTAAATCACACGTATATTTTGTGTATTCAGTTAAAGCAGAATAAACAACGATCATATTTAAAACATCGAGTACATTTTCAGGTGCTACGTGGGACTGTTCTGTGATGATTTCTTCATATCTCTCATTAACACAAATGTCTCTATAATTTGACCATTTGTATTAATTTCAATAAGATCAAACTATATTTATATAATTGGAAATAATAACATACTCATTATGGTCAAATATGGTAACAGTCTGTCGATTGTCCCAAGCTATACCTCGAATGTCGGCATTCATAGCGTCATCAACCGCCAATAAAGAAAGGTTTAGAAACTCCTGTAGGAGTAAATTTTATAAAATTATTACATTTAAGAAACCCATAACAATAACATGAGATTTTACCTTTTTGATTGAAACAGGTTTCTGGGAAAAGAACATTATTTCCAAATCTTTTTCTTCACCAGGTAAAATATAACCAATTGATGGTCTAACAACTATAGGTTCTGCTTCTTCCCAACTAAATCGGTACATTTTCTCAGAATTGTTGACCATTATGACGGATCTTTTTTGAATTGTACAAAGTTCGCACCCACCTGCAATATACTATCGTCCTTGAAATGTTCTTGTTATTTACAGATTCATGCCAATATTGAAATATGGGTTTTTAATGTTGTACTTACCAAATTCCAGAACATATTTTTGTACATAATGCTCCATACTACTTGTAGTGTCACTGTGTTTCACCGACGCTTGCGACATTCTTTTACTTTTCTTTGTATCTACTTTGGATTTTCTTTTTTCAAACGGTGCTGCACTTTTACTCTTCTTTCTACTATCTAACGTAGAAACCGTAGACACAGTGCTGTACAGGTTAAAAATGTTAAACGACATAAAAAAAATCAATATTTGACTATGTGAAATTCTATATTATCTTTTAATTGCTATCATAGTTCTTATATTATTTTATCAGACCATAGGCAGTGAGCTATTATTGCAGCAAAAAAATGTATTAAATTACCCTTCTGCTGATTTATATGCATCCAAATCAAGATCCATTGAAAGCATCTCTAGACCCAGTAATATAACATCTTCCATAAATGCTTCAGCTTCACACAATACCTTCACAAAATCATGTATGTAATCATTTGTATCAGATTTAAAACGAAATAACAGGTAATGTTTATGTATAAAATACTAACAACGAAAAATTCATAGGGATTTTCAAATATCGTTAGTTTAACATCGCATGAAATTCTGCCTCTTCGTATTGGATTATAATGTACATTTAATGTAGCTAATTCTTTCGGACGTAATATGAGTCGCATACAATCATTAATATCATCTTAAATAAAAAAAGAATCATTACATTGACATACTTTTTGAAATATTATAATAGTATCATTTATTGAAAATGCACCGTACCATTGTTACCTTGCAAAATCATACGTTCACTACCATGACTGGTTGTTATCCAAAATATAGGTCGTTCTTCTTTGAGTGGACACAATACTTCTGCAATCACTTCAGTTTTGACCGAACTTATATTTCTAAAGCGTATTTGTTTGTTACTGATAGATCCTAAACATGTTACTGGGAATTGCAACAATGCGATTCTATGGTGCCGTAATTGGGGGGCCACCAGGCGAATCCTTGGGATGACACCTTCACCAATTAAACAGACTCTAAACGATTGTTCCTGATTATCAAGCAGTTTTAATTTAATTTCCAGAACAGCTCTATACTCCTAAAAATGGTTTTAAGTGTTAGTCCCTAGTGATAAAAAGAAAATCACAGGCACTTTGAAGTATTGAACTTACTACAAGAGTCTTTGGGCTGAATATTATTCCTAGATTTTTATGTAATAATGGCTCGATGTGAGTTTCATATTTATCCAGCGAGAAGATATCAGGGTTTGAGTTTGACTGGTAATGCAGTTTCATACTAAGAACAGAAGCTACTAAGCCACTATTGTACAAGTCTATTGTTGCTGTATAACTTGTGTTGACATTCACGCAATAAAAATATAATGTCACCGAATCTTCTACGAAAACACAATGCGGCGATGACTGAAACAAGCAAAAATATATTTTTTTTTTAATTTTATCACCAATGCTTATCTTGTTGAAAGTTTGCGTGCTGACCTCTGGAACTTTATATTCAGAAAGATTTTTCACAATTAAATGTTCTCGGAATGTTGTTTCTATATTCCAGAAATCTAACGTGGGCATCGCACCAGTGCCAACTAATTTAAGCGGTACCCCGCACGCTTCGGCTGGACAGGTGTCACTTATAATAAACTTGATTGTTTCTTCAAATGTTTTAGCCGCTGTTGCCATAAATTGTATTTGAAGTGTCCGACTTGTTCCCGGAGCGAGTAAATTATCGTCATTCATTATGAAGAAATTTCCACATTTAAGCGGTGGATTTTTAATTCTAAAAAAATAAAGAGAATGTAACGGTTGTCATGAATATTTAAGTGTCACTTATTCATTTGACATACTTATTGTCTTTTAATTTCGCCGCAGGTAGAGGTGCATCAGGATCAGGTTGATATTCAAGCGGTAGTATAATTTCGTACGTTATTGGGCATTTACTGGTATTATTTAAAATGACATCCCGCATTACACCACTTCCGACTGGTATGATATGAAAATTCAGTTCTCCCAATGGAAAGAGGGTAAACCTAGGGATAATTAATTGGTAAGCGAATCTAATAATATCATCGTTACTTATTGGAAATAATAAAGACATAGATTACTAACGTATTGTAGAACGAGGCAATAGTAACACAAACTGGAAATTTGGCTACAACTACTTGATTTTTACTGCCATCTAACAATGAACATGTATATGCCGGGACGTTTATTAAATTCATGGAGGTAGTAGGTGTACATTCAAATTCTATCGTTGCTAGTTTCAAGGTTGGTGGTATCACCCCATAGTCTGGCACTGCCTCAAACGACTTCAATAATGAAGGTTCAGGGAAGTTTTTTACCTTTTTTAATCTAAAATATCGAAAAAATAAATAACAATTAAGTACTTATTAGTTCAATCTTAAATATCATGTAATATTCATCTACTATTCCTGTAATAACTTACTTGTAAAAAATATTATATTTGCCTCTATTTAAGAGGTACATTTCTTGGTAAACGGTGGAATTCACTTTAACATTGCCATAATTTAAGAAATTTTCACTCGGGTTCTCGTAAGCGCACTCAACCATAACATCATAACATTCTGCTGATAAATAAAGAACATCCACGATCATTGGGTTTCCCCTCCCTTCAGAATCGTATATCTGTCGAATAATCGTGTTATATTATCTTACATGAGTACTATTGGTGTGCTATTGGTAAGATACACAATTTAATCATTTTTCTCAAATACCTACATCAATTGTGAGCGGTTTATGAGCTGTCACGCCGACTCTGCAGGCAATATAGGTGACAGGCACAACTTGATTGTCTTGGCGCTGAACTATACCAGATGTCTGCGCTATTATAAAATCTTCAATAAAATCCTGAGGATTACGAATTTGCCACATGATTGGTAATATTGAGTCATTTTTAACAATGAAACGATCATCTTCTCTTCTATATCCTCGTAACGCCCAGATACCTATTAAAAGGCATGCAGCTCGATAGTGGTACCGGCCCAAGCTGTTATCCAACTTTATGACATAAACGCCCACGGTACCTTTTTAAAGGTATCTGACAGTATCTGATTTGAAAACGCCGTAACATTTTAAATTACGCGCCAAATCTAATTACTGTTTTTTAACCGGCTACTGGAAAGTATGTTTTTGTCTATGGTTAAGCAATAGTGCCAATAGAAAAATAAAATATATGTAATTTCCGGCGAAAAGTCTGGCCATCTCGACTGACTAGAGGACGTGGTAAGTTCAATCCATGATTATTGATGCAATCTTAGGTTTTTAACTGAGAGTATCTTACTCTGCTTGTTGACAAATAAGTAAATATTATAATTACATTTAGATTTACGCGAAAATAAAGAATATGCGTGTAAAATAACCTCGTAAAATCTGGATACCTTTTAGAAGGTATAAGAGTATTAACATATTATTGGATTTTAAAAGGTATAAGGGAATAAACCACTAATCAATTTGATTTGCCTTTGCAACTTATGATTTAGACCGTTTTCTCCTTCATAATATAAAGTAAATTATTTAGTCTGATACAGAATATTTTAGTACCTATCCTTTTCAGGTAACCCAATGAGAGATGAGCAAATCGAAGAAGCTTTAGAAGTATTAAATCAGTCAGATATAGAAGAGTATGAACTATTTGGAGATGAGGATTACAACATAAACCAAAACCAAGAAAGCTCTTCCAGTTCTGAAGAATCTGAAAATAATATTTTTTTATTAAAAACCAACTCTTATTTGCGAAATTATTTAAAATTTCTATAGAAATATATCAATTTACCTACTATCATTCTGATTTTAAAAGGTATATGGGTTGCTATTATATAGTGTTTTTGGGTCCAATTTAGAAACTTGCTAATTTTTGCTTCTGTCATCTGTTGGAAGTGGATTTCTTCTGATAGAAATCCTAAAACACGTGATAAACTAGCCTTTAAAAATAATAAGTACAGAAAATAATGACCATATTGTTCAAAAATTGATATTTTTTTCTCAGATTGTTAGTGTGAGATATGTTTTTGGTCATTAAAATTTTGGAAGACATGTATTAATCCAAATATTTATGTTCATTGTTTTTTGTAATATAAAATAAACCCTATATTGTCTACCGCTAATCAATAATTTAAAAAATACGAATTTTGCGAAATCGGGTTTTGTAATACATTAAAGCCCATATACCTAAATAAAGGATAACGAATTTGGGGTTATTTAGTGTCTCAAAACCTTCCACTGACATACATTTACATGCAGAAAAAATCCCACGCTCATACGGAAATAATAAGGCACTTTTTTTAGATTTCATCACCTCCGGGTCCGCACCATGTGAACCTTTTAAAAGGTACTTGGGCTGCAAGCCAATGTTTGGTAAAAATAGCCTGGGCGTTACGAGGATATAGTAAATGTCGGCCGTATTCTGAAAAAAAATTTTTTACCATGAACTTAAATTCAAGCTCTATTGAGCCCCAAGCGGCCCGATCGGTCCCAGACACAATAGATTTTCTATAGTGTCTGTGGTTCCGGGGCCTGAGTTACTACATAAAACGAATGGTGTATTTAGTAAATATGCTAAAGAAACTAAAAGAATAAGAAATAATAATATCGTCAGAATTTATTTCTGTTTCCAACCAAGGTAAAGATTTAGTAGATTTAGATTTAGGTAGTCCAAATTCTAACCAATGGTCTTTGTCAGCGGTAGAATTTCTACAACAGGCACAACTCCAGTGCAAGCTATTTTTATTGAAACTATCTCTGGATTATCCTTTACGCAAAATAGAAGCACGCTTGTGTGAACGCCGAGATCTGCGGGCGCCGCGAAGACAGTTACTTTTCCTCGACAACCAGGCTAACAAAAACATTATATCATTAAAATTTAAAAAAAGCTATACATATTTAATTACGGTAAGTCATCTTAAAAAGCTTTATGATAGTTATAAGTTACAATTAATTATTATCTACTCACCTCTAATCGTATAAATGTTTTGTCAATTTGAAAAACTGATGTGTCTTCCAAAAATTCTATGACTACGTCTGCTGTTATTAATGAAGAATTTCTTAGGTCGACTGAATAGTGCTCTTCATATATCCTAAGAAAAATTGTTACTACATAAATATAAATTATATTTAAGTCGAAATTATGTACCTCTGAGAATGAATAGCTATACGTACTTTTTACCTACAATTTTGTTGTTGCTGATCATTATTTTGAGTTATTGTCATAACTCATAAGGGTGTTGGTTTATTTGCTTAATAGTTTTAAGATTTAAATGTTTATAAATTACCGGTTACTTCCAATGAAAATAGGTCCAAATTCAAATAACTTCTGTTCATCTATATAAGTTACTTTATAAACTTTGTCTTCTACGATTCTTCTAACAAAATTTTCAAACATTTTCTTGGGTCGGCTGTCTAATCTGCAGTGGGGGTAAATAAAGAATGGTAAATAAGAAAGGGTGTACTTTACCTTTCTATTAACCTAATTCTAAGCGGGGTTGAAAATTTAAACAAATTAAAGTAATAAATAAAACCTTATCATGGTTGTATCAAAGACTTCTATATATAAACTCAGTTTAAATAGAAGTCTTTGGGTTGTATTATGTATAAGATCCTTAACAATAAAGTCATTTTTGTTAAGGATCTTATACCAGTTGAATTTGGAAATTTCAAAAATGATTTTGTTACCTTGGCAAATCACAAATACCGGAAATATTTATCTCAACTCTAGATTCTGGCCAGCCGCTGACTTCAACAAATCGTTTCACACTATAGTTTCCCTCGACTTGTGGACTAAATGAATATTTGCATCTAACTAGATCTCCAGGATGCAGTACAATTCTATGGTCATGATCTATATTATAAATAAAATCTTTAATCCAATGGAAGGGTTCATGAACTTATATAATACATAACTATAAGTTTTTTGAACTCAGGCAAAAATTGCCTCAGCCTATTAAACTCACAACTGCAAAATAAAGATGACAGCCTAGACATTTTGTGTAATTATTTTTATAGGATAGGAACAAAATTAAAACGGCAAGGACATAAAACAATAATAAAATCTAAATTTTACACAAATAATTATATTACATTATGTATATTACACACCTTTCGTGGACTTCACACTACGTAATGGCAAGGGATAAAAGTACTCGGGATTTTCTTCTGATATTATTTTCTCAACTGACAGGGATGGAATTTCACTTGTTGAAGTTTGTGAAGACGTAACCTAAAAAACAATGAATTTTAATGGTTCGATTTCATATCTAAATTCAAAGATTAAAATATTAAACATCTTACCTTTTTACCACACGTGCAATGCCATTTTGAGAGTATATGGAGTACATTTTCTTGTGTTGTATCATCCAGTAAGTTTAAATCAGTAAGCGGATTGCATTCGCATTTTTTAATCTTAAAATTAAAATCATTAGCAGGGTTTAATATTTCGAAAATAATAAATTAATAAATGTAAAAAGGAAATACCGGCGCTTCCTCCAAATAACGCCATTGCAGAGGTTCTTCATTCAGTATCAATGGGAATGTTTTTGGCAATAAAACTGTAAATTCTTTGATATTCACAGGACATTTGAGTATATCAGATACCTCCTCTTCTTGAAGAGCTTCTCGGACAAGGTCTGATCGTATAAACATATTTACAATTGCTTTCTTGTAACGCAAGCATGGACACATTACTAGAGTTAATGGGAATCCTCTGTCAGTGATATCGACTTCGGATGCCTATAAAATAAATTTTACAATAATTTAAAACTAAAAAAAAACTGCGTCTGCTTTTTTTTAAATATACCTACTAAAATTTAAATACCTGTAATTGCATCTCCGACTTTTTCTTGACTTTTTTATGAGTTGAACCCACAACCTGTCCATTAAACCCAACAATAGGGAAGCCTACGTCGCATTCTTCTAATATCCAATTATTTGCCAAGTTAATTAAAGTCTCATACGTGTTTTTTAAATAGTCATTATATTTTGTACTCATTAATACGTATTCACTAGTAGGTTTGCCTGAAACGATTAAAATTATTATTTAAAATAGAAATTACTTATAATAGATATTTTTTCAATATAGTCACTTCAAACTTGATTTACCTTTCGTATCGTCTTTTTTAATTTTTTTCTTCGATTCGTTATCAACCACCAATAATGACTTACTTCGATCTGTTAAAAGATTTGATTTATAATTTATAGCAGGTACTACATTGCTTTAAAAATGATAGATAATGTATTTTTAAATAAATTTTACCTTTCGCACTTTTCTCTTGCTTTAGACTATCATTGGGGCATCTACAAAAGAAGACTCATAAGTATTTTTATTTTTAAATTAACCGTGAGCTGGAATTTATATGCAAGTGTTAGTTAAGTTACCCTCTTTTTTCGTAATATTTCATTCTCCTTTCTTCTAAGCCGTAGGTAATATAAATAGACTTAAGTTCAGGATTTGCATTTTCGTACTCGTCATCTCCCATATCTTCGAAAGAATCTACTATCTCTGCTATTTCTGTTTCGTCATATACTTTTGATATATTTCTTAAAATAAATGAGCAGTATTATTTTACCTTAATTGCGTTATAAATATTTTTTTCGTAAACTATGATTTTTATTTTTGGACCCTATCGTTAGACATCAGACATTTTGTTTTCGTAACAAAACAGGAAGGAGGAGTGAAAGTCTAAATTAATCTTTCGAAGGCAAACATTAACAAGCGCATATAGTGAAGCTTATTAAAGGATAATTGCGTAAATATAATATTTTTAAAATAACTTACTCATCGATATTATCATGGTCTCTTTGAGTTTCTTCATAATTTTGAGCCCACTTTGAAAAATCTGATTGACACAATACAAGATGTATGTTCCATATGTTGCTTTTACATTTGATGAGAGTAGATATAACTAGTGACGGGCTTTTAAAAACGATACTTGTTAAGGTGTCCACAATGAATCCACGACTGAATTTAGGTTGATTGAAGAAATCGTTGAGAAGTTCTTGTGTCAAATCCTATTAAGAAAATAATAGAAATGGTTCGATAATATATTATTATTAAACCTATAAAAAAAGACGGGTTGCACTCCGGGAGTGCCGGCAGAAGTGAAAACGTGATTATTAACGTTGAGCATGTTTGATATTTTGGAATGGTATCCGTCTTACGCTTTTTCGATCAGGTCACGTGTCCTGACGCCAGTTTAAGGTTTTATACCCATTACAGAAAAAGTGCTCAACGCCGCTAAAGAAGTTTTCACTTCAAAAATAAACATACCATATGGAACATAGTAGTAGAACCCATAGCTCCAAGCGCTGTATGGGATGCTATAGACGACGTAGGCGACTTTTTTTTCTTTTTATCACTTGCTTTGGAACGAGGGGTGTTTACATTTTTGCTGTTTGATAAAAACTCTATTTTCTTCCATATAATGTCAAATTCATCATCAGTTTCTTCAAATATATTATCTACAAAACAAGAGAGATACTACACGTTGTTTCAATATACACCAACAAACATGAACCACGGTGTTATTTAATTTGATTAGGTATTAAGAATTAATACCTTCACATTCCATTCCCGTTTCATCGGAATCTTTATTGCATTTTCGTGTCAGTTCGTACATTTCATTTATAGCAGTTATTAACACCATTTTTGCATTGCATTGACTAACACACAACGCTTCTACCACACAAACGTCTGCATTAATAGTAGGTAGTCCAAGTGCTTTTCCGGTAGAATATGCTATTTCTTGGCAATGAATTTCTAAAATATACATTTTTTAAATGATGATTCGAATTGTGAAACAACATGGCATTAAATAATATACACAAACCTTCACATGGTGAACCATGAAAAAATATAAGCATCCCTTTTGAGTGCCTGTCAGTATCAATAACTGAGGATGCACTTTCACACACGTCAAGACACTCCTTAAGAGGATCGACGCCGTTGTCTTTCATTGATTTCATAACATCTTAAATAAACAATATTAAAATTGTGTAAATGTTACGTTTTTTAAGAAACAATACGAGTATAATAGATTCAAGGTTATAAGGCTATTCCAACACCATACCATTAACAATTTCTGCTTCAGTTCTAGCTTTTCTCGGACCAGCTGCATCCTTCGCAGTTGAAGCTTTTGGAGCTGTTTTTGGACTCTTTTGCGCTTTTCTATTAAAGTGTATAGAAAATTATAATATATCTACACATTAATGTTAACAAGAAGACAATTGGTATTATAGTAAGTATTATTTTTTACTTAGTAGAAGCAGATTGCCTTGCAGTTGACGCCTTGGACATCTGACCTTCTTCTTCAATACATCTATGAGAAAAATGTTTAACAGTGTGATAAAGGGTTAGGTAATAAAATAAGTTTAATCAGTAAAGATATAAAATACCTCCTAACTTGTTCCTTAAACTTAAAGTAAAAGCTCAATATTTCTTGAGGCATACCCGCTCCCGGTTTTATAGCCGAAACTAACATTTCATTCGGTTTATTGTAATATTTATACAGCAATTGATAAATTTCATCTTCCTGATTCCATTTGCTGAAATATTCAGTACGTTATTATAGATTTCGAAAATGGTACATCATAATCAGCGCAGAAAAATACTCACATGTCGCTATGAGCAATAATTAATTCAATTGGAAATGGACAAGGATTTGTTAAACCAAAATATATATCAGTAGTTTCAGCCCAAGGTAATGTTGGTGGGAAATTGACGTTCGGTCCTATGATATGAATTTGAGGTAAGATTCCTTGTCCCACAACTGGAATAGTCATTCTATTTGGATTCATATGGAATTTGAATATAAGAATTCCTTCATATGGTAACTGCAAAAAAATTAATTAATAATTTACATACACCGTATAAAAATCTAAATAATTTTAGGAAAATATCAATACCTCCATAGTGGGCTTAAAAGCTATACTCAACCATCCACCTTCGCCTGGCTCATATTTACCAGAGGTATCTAAGACCGTCATAGGATTGGGTCCCGGACTTTTAGCTTTTAAATTAACGTACCAAATGCATGTAGGTTTACCACTGTAATACATATTATATAATCTTATTATAATAATTCATAATATAGTTTCAATAAGATCTTACTTATATTTAGGTAAAGCATTTTATTATCTGTGCTTATAGTACCCATTTCATAAATATACTAATAAAACACGACCTACACATTTTTGAGTGGTATGGAACAAACAACTTTGTCGCCACATCTTATTGTACCAAAGTCTATTATTTTTACGTTCGAAGACAAATATGGTACCGCACACAATGCTTTGATTTGAATTGGGATGGTAACACCATACGGCACCTACAAATAAAATAGGAGGTTAAGAAAATACCTAAGCAGTTTACTATATTAAATATTAAACTGCTTAGGTATTATCTCGATACTATAGTAAGATATCAAGAAATTACATCGATATTGAAGGATGTTTCAACAATTTGTTCTAATTCCGTAAAATCGTTTGAAGTAGGAGCAAATGTTGCTTCTAATTTTCCTGTTTCGCCCGCATTTAGTTTTCCACATAATTTTAATCCAAGCCACTGTGGAATACGAGTTCCTTTCGCGAAATGGAGTTTAGTTACTATAGGTCCGTAATTAATTATATCAACGCAGCACTGCACCTTTAATAATAATAATTTATATGAAGATACTTTGAAATTAGGTACTCAAATTAAAAATGTTGTGTGGTTTTAGAAACCACGGTAAAAGTGAAACTGTTCGAACGGTTCCGAACACTGCTTTATACCTACGGCAGCCGACCGTCACGCGACATGCTCTACACAGACCAAAAAGTTTGAGACGATGTAATAAAAGTTTCACCTTAAAAAAAAAGACTTAACATATTGGAAATTGATATACATGTGATATATTTTTCTCGACTCTATAATTTCTAAAACAGTAATAATCTAATAACATAAACTAACATGATTACTCACTATGCTAAATTTGTAAAGAACCGAAAGAGTAGAAAAAATTCGATTGCTGGGGCGCGGGTGGGAGCACTAGTGGCCGAGACTCTAGGCGGTGCGGTGCCACGGTACGGCCAAAAGATACGGATTGGAATCCCGCCTCATGATCGATTTTTTCTATTCTTTAAAAATTTATCATTTACTTATCATTTGAATGCTATAAAAACCAAAAATTAAATTATGTATACTCACTGTGCTTCCAGTAATGACTACTCCATAATCTATTACGTATGGTGTTGTTTGAAAGCCTGGTATAGGTATCATTTTAGACGTAGTAGAATAGACATTTAACACGTCTGGGCGCAATCGTATATAATTGATTACCAACATCCTTTCAATAGCAAGTTCAATATCCATCGTCGATGGATACGCGTCCTAAAAATAATTACGATTATTTAGAGAATACTGATACGTTAAGAAATACAAACTAAAGGATATCACATCCTTGTACCCAAGATGAACAAATATGCCAATCCGTTTGAAACATAGGATCTTCAAAACATTTCTCAGTTAGCGGCGAATTTAAGTGTTCGGAAGTGCTTCTTGTGAATATTTCATGTATAGCTTCTAAATATTCTTCAGTCAATGTAGGTATTGCTTTATATCCCAGTTCTGGGTTAAGCTAAATGAGACAAAAAATATGAATTAAGTGTTGAAGATCTAAGAATGAATTGATGGATCTGAGATATTACGTTACCTTAGACATTTCTGGCCTTGGCAATGATATATATACTTGTGGTATCACTCCCCACCCAAATACTTCAATAGGTATTAGAGGCAAATGTCCAATTTCTAACATGAATTCCGTGTTAAAATAACCCATAGCCCCTGGTCTTACTTCAATATTGACATCAATGGTTTCCTCCGGCTCTAACACTTTTTCATCTGGTATGATATTTAAGATCGTACCATACAAGTCGTTTTCGAAATTAGGCTCGTTTAAATAAGTCTTATATTCAAAAGGTAGCTGTGCTATATTAGACATAATAAGTTGTTCTATCGCATTTTCATGAAAGGATTTTATTTTAAAATTAATTTTACGTGAGTTTAATTTGTACATCAAATCACAGCTTTGGCCAGTCACTACTATAGTTTCCGGAGGACCACCAAGTACTTCACATTCTAAGATAGCGCGAATATTCATATTTAGCTTAGGTCTAAAAATTACTTGAACGTATTGTACTTCGTTCGGTTTTAAAAGACCGCGATGTGGAGATAACTGCAAAACGTCATTCGCTCCAACATGGTATCGCATATCTTTCTTAAAGAACTTATAACTCCATTCAAATTCTGACTCATAATCCGCATCAATCATTGGAGTAATTTTACTCATTGTTATATATCGTTTTAATTGAAAATCTTCCTTGCGGTCATCAATACTTGTTGAACTGGTCTGGTCAAGTTCATAAGGAGGAGATGCGACATCCCTGACCGTAGTTTCGTGCTCCGGATTATCAGCTGCAGATCCAACTGGAGTTCGACAAGCAAGTATTTCATACATGTCTGTATAAGTATCAACAGCTATTAAAAAATTACGAGGCAAAATTTGATATTAAAATTAATTGGAATAAAAAAAAATGTTTTATAAGCAAGTATATAGGTATGTAATTTTAGACAATATATAAAGTAATATATCCAAATATAAGTTATATTTACCACTAGCCTCAGTTTCATTTGTAGAAACCTTATAAGCACTGCCTTTACTTATATCTTGTCTAGAAATTTCCGGCTGAAAACCAAAGTTAAATTTATAATCTTTACCAAACATCTTAACACGTTCCCACCGGCACAGATATATCTGTACTTTCCATTACTGCGTTACGGGTTGTTTTAAACCTTGTCCTATACCAGAGATTGTGGCGGCACGAGGCATATTAAACCCCACCGCCCGTAGGTGACCAAAATCCTTTTTTTGGCTCCAAATAAGACAAAGGGTGCAAATTTTTATTTTTTCATTGCGGCACGAGGACTAAGAAACCAGGTATTAAGGTGGGTATACCATTGAACTAGGAATCAATAGCACATCTCATATATATAGTTATCACTTTCCTACACTGAACCAGATGGAAGTTATGCCTCCCGCACGACAGAGAAGTTTAAGTTTTTTCCTACCGCTATAACGACGAGACACGGACAGGATGTTTCAAGCCCTGTTTCGCACCTAACGTGTTAAAGTATAACTCTAAAAGTTTAATTACCATTTTTGTATCAGATATATTAAACTTTTTCCAATTAAATCTGTAACAAACTAAAAGGGGAGTCGCATTTTGAATTTTTATAGTTTTACTTTCAATACTTCCATTCAGCACACATTGAAAATCAACTCGTGGCGATAACACAAACATGTTTGGAAAGTTTATTTTTCCTATTAATTTGATTGCATCCTAAAATTAAATGATTTCTGTTAATTATTACTATGCACATTCAAATAATGCATTGTTATTTGGTAACGTGAATATCTTTTACTTTGTTCTTGTGTCCTTTAAATTTGATTCTGAACAAATCACAATATACTCGAGATTTAAGAGTTTGATGTTTGGTCGTGTCAAATAAAATCTGTATTTTCATGACTTCTTGGTCTTCCAGTCGCTCTTCAATCACATGTGTTAGATTAAAAGCTAATTTTATTTTATTTATATCTTGAAAGAAATGTAGTGGCTCATTTCGTAGAGGGTCCACCGGTTTAAGAGTTAAAAAGTCTATAAATATCTTAGATTGTTGGAGTCCATTTTCGGTAATCATATTTGGCACATTTAAATCTGTTTCTCTGTAACATATGCACCCACACAAGTTTTCCTCGTGTGGTAAAACTTTGTAAGTGCCCTGCTTTTGAATAAGCGCAAAGGGTGGTTTGACGCTAATTTCAAAATCCAGGGGTAATTTTGAAACATTTTTGATGGTGACAATATCTGGAAAACAGAAACAATTCAGACATTTCTACTAATATTATAAATGTAAAGTAATTGTCTGCCTGACAGTCCTTCTGTCTGTCTGTCGCTTCTTCGCCACTAAACTACTGAACCCATTTAGATGTAAGGATAGTTAAGAAGAGATCTGAGAAAGGACATAGAGACCGGAGACGTTCTATTCCGGAAATTCCACGCGAACGAGAACTATGCAGATTTTCCTCTGATTACGTGGGCGAAGCCTCGAGTAGAAAGCTAGTAATTTATAAATATAAGAAATCACGTTTACTACATACTGTAAGTCTACAAACCTGTTAATTTATAGAATTCACTGTATGGACCATAATCATACTGAAACTCCAATACGTTTGAGGATATCTCTATTTTTGGATCTACAAATTCCGCTATGATCTGGCATTCCAATAGTAATTCCTTTTTATTTATACCCTCTACACTTCCAACCAAATACCACATTTCTTTAACGGTGGCGACTTTGTGTGATAACCCTGTTATTGTTAAATCCAATTTTTCTCCAGCAGCCATTTTAAAGTTCTTAGGATCCAAGTTGAAGAATCCGCTATAATAATCAATTGTAAAAGTTATTTTTTACTACGTAAATACCTTACTTTAAGAAGTAGGTACATATTGAAGTATTTCAATACATATATCTAAACCGTAGATACTCTTTGTACTCAATTATTTCTTATTGAGTTAAAATATTTGAAAATAATTTGCTTAATATCACGTTGTATTCTTGCCATAATTAGTGTGTAGGCATATTCACTTTGTATAAAATAGTTCCATACAATGTTTGTTATATCTTACGTAGCGTGTTGCTTTGTTTTAGGAGCTTTATAGTGTTCACTCCACTCAAGAGCATGCATACGGGTGCCACAGTTTTCCATTATAACTTGGCAATTCAAGGGGATTCTCGTAAAGTGTCGGCCCAGCATCACCTTGTCTCTTAGTTCCCCAACTAATATACTTGTTCCTACACCTGTAGCAGATAATGGCACCAACTACAAAGTAAGCGGTATTCTATGCTGTTAATTTTGAATCAAAAAATTATACATGTGACGAAAATAGTGATAATAGGAAATTAAATCCATACTATATCTTTCACTTTTTCCAATTGAATAACCGCTTTATTAGAATAGCTATCAGCATCTATAAGGTACAGATTGAGTAACAAGTCTGTCTCAGATTCAGGTTCAATATAACCTTCCATAGGAGATATTTGCCACCGACCATCACGATTTAACTGAAACATGTTTTGTTCATTATGAGTAAATTATGAGATAGAATAGGAATATATAAATTATTTTGATTTGTAAGTTTTTTAATAGTTCTACTAAGTAAATTGACAGATCTTTGAACAGAACAGAACTATATAAACGAGTTGCATGAATGCAGAATGCAGTTCTATATGGGTTTTTATATTTATTCAAACTGTTAAGAACACTTAATAGGTATCTTTTTTAAATATAAACCAAATAAATTTTAAATGATCAAAATCAAAGCACGAACCAACGAAGCTCGGAAATTAACAACAACTGGGGAGTCATTGCATAATGTAAGTATTTTCTGGCTTTTTGTTAACAATTTAACCTGACCCCAATGCAGTGCCATGGGTGAACAGGTCACAATAGGTCTTACACCGCATCCATTGATATGGCAAATTTCGACAGGTGTTGACAGCCCAAACAGATGAACCCTATAAAATTTTAATATACGGCAACTAAGTCAGGGCAAATATTATGTAATATAAAAAATATAGTTACTAAAAAGTCGGTTAAATACAAACATATAGAAGCATATTATATTCCTTAACAAAAAAATTCCTACCTTATGGAATATTCCTGAACTCCCAATACACTAGTTTTTATAGTCACTGGCAAACATAAGGTACTATTAGGCTTAATGATGCCTTCTTTTACTCCGACTTCAACTTCCAAAGTTGAAGGTTCCTGAATAAGCACAATTATTTTATTTGGGTCATTTTAGATGAGATAAATATAATTTAAAAAAGGTTGCTTTCATTAAAAAATTACCTCTGGTTCTACTAACGTGAAGTACCCCCAGAAATTATTACTAGATATAGCAATTTCATGTTTATATGGGAAGTCTAAAAAACATGCTCTAAGGTTGATATCTGGTGCTGGTGTAATATGTGGTACCATTGCGTTGAACGTAATTGGTAAGACGATTGGTGGGCTATCCGATTTATCTAACTCTAATTCTAAAGATGTCTGATTTGCTCTTATTAAGTTTGCGGTTAGTGTTATCTGAAAAATGTAATATATCATTGGCACATGCTAACAATCTATTACTTTACATAGCATTTTCATACATGCACTTAATTTTAGCAAGTTTACCTTCAATGAAACACGCGACTCAGGGCCTATATTAACCTTATCCGGGGATATATTAAACTCTCTAGGCCATTGAGGTACAATAGGTTTAGGACTGTCAGCTACAGCATAGTCCTCCAATGTAATGCTACTTATTTCTGGCCCGTCTGACGATATTTTTATATTCGCAGCTACATCGACAACTGATTCGTTAATCACTTCAATTTCCATGGCTTTTGGAATTCCTGCATCCATTTAAAAGTAGCAATATCCATAAGTTATACTTAATACTTATTCGTGATTTTATTTAAAACGAAAACATACCTAAGCTCACCATTCCAAAATCTAAGCAAGGTATGCTAAACATCAGTGATGGATAAATTACAACACCTCTGAAACAACATACAAATTTAACAATTTCTCTCTGTTAAATCACAAATCAAACTTTTAAGTATAATGGTTAAACCATGGTAAAACATTAAAAATTCATACTTACTTTAAATACACTTTCAATACGACGTCCGTATCGCGAATAGAAAAGTTAATTTCCTCAAAGAAAGGACCTTGATTTGAGTTGCAGAAAGAAATAACGAAAATGTCTTTTTCGCCGGGACGTAAACAACGCATCTCAGGTGTGCATGTGATTATACTTCCAAATAAAGGCGGGACATTTTTATACACTATTAACCCATTGATATGACCTGTTCAAAATAAATTTATAAGTCTTTTGAATTTGACATGAACATGGACCCATAGTGAAGTTTAAAATAACTAAATAGGTAGGTACATGAAGGGCAACTCCGAATGATGGGTTAATACAATAATGTGAATTTAAAGCATAACTAGTGACTGATGAAAACAATCTTCTTTCATATTACGAAACTTACGATAACTAAAAGGATTCTAGTGGTAGGTATTAACAATTATTGGAAATCATCCCACATCCGCATTTCCCCCGATTAGTTAAGAAACGAATAAACTATAATCACAAAAAAAATTTACAATTTCAAAGAATTCAGCACCTTTATTCATAGCTACAATTTCATAGTCGTATTTTTTGTTTATGTATACGCAATCCATGTCCAGTGTTTCTAAATTTAGGTTTATAGAAGGTGGTAACGACGTTCCGACAATTTTAAGAGGAACACGGTCGTTCACTCCGTCGATGTCCAAATATGCGATTGTGCTAAATTCCCCGATCTCTTTTGGTGAAAATGTTATAGTTAACTCTGTTGTTTTTTTAGGCCATAATTTGCCTTGCTAGAAATAATATATAAAATAATCATTTACTATGTTTTTCCTTTCTAAATACATAATGTAATGTAGATTAAGATTAAGATAAATTTAAAGTGTATTTTTACTCACTATAGGAGATATAGTAAAATGCATATTTTGATGTTGTAAAGACTCATCAGCAACTAAAGCTTGAATTTCATCATAAAATATCCTTGTATAAACTCTCTCATGTTCATCACTACTTAAAACATCATAATGAACTAGTTTTGCAGTTTTATTAGATTCATTTTCTTTTAAATTATAGAACACAGTTGCTAGTTTAACTTTTTCTTCAAAATCTGAAACAACATTACAGTTTTTAGGTCAATATGCTAACTATAAATGAGTATAATAATATTCATTTCAGAAAGGTTAAAAACAGTTGTCCTGTTCGAAAACATAAAATACTACTCGACCAAGCCAACTAGACGCTCGGGTGGAATGCGGCCTCCCCGCCCGCTTACCGCCTCAGGTACCGCGTTCGCCTTAGTACGGTTCGCAGCATCGACGCATTCGTACGTTTCGCATCGCTAGTTATTTCTGTACTTTTTATTATTAATCGTTAAAGCTTGTTGTTGACTGTTAAGTTTTTCGTTGTTATTTGTTTAAGTTTTTACTGTGTTGTTATTCATAGACAGCCCTCGAAATGGGGAAAAATAAGACTATTCATAGCGGAGAGCGAACAGTGATATTATTAATATTTTTTTTTTGCTATCTGTACCCGAGACATGGGCGGGTGACGTCACAGTTGAAAAGGGTCTAGTTGGCTTGGTCGAGTAGTACATAATAAGGCTAATGTTAAGCTCCGATAGGTGAAAAAATGTATTAAATCTTAGATAATATAGCTTTTTTCTCTGCCACTGTTTCGATATAATAATACTACTAATATTGTAAAATGAGGTGTTATTACTACTACTAATACTAATAATATTCTATATTATTATAAAGTGACAATTACCATAGTAAACACAATCATTCTTCATACACATGTAGGTCAAAACGTGGTCAGATTTATTTGTGATTTTAAATGTCTGCTGCCGAACAAGTGTATTGAAGGTGTCGAAAAACCTAACCACTTGCTTTTCCAATTCTACGCTGACAGTATAAGTTGAACCAAATAATTCTATTTTAAAATTCTCTCCTGTTGATTTACAAATTGCATGAATTTCATGTTAAAAATAAGTAAGTACATCGAAAATCAATTGGAACAGTTCAACGGCCTTTCAAATACCTGTCTCAAATAAAACACTCAATATGCTATTTGTGTCTCCCAAGCGCATTGTCTTCAACGCAATTCTTACGTCAATTTTTTGATTAGGATTCAAGTACGCAGATTTTGGCTGCACCGAAAATGGACTGTAATTTATTGTTGCATGCATTATCTCGTGTAGATATTATAAAAACTCAAATAAGTTGTGACGTGTCCTTATTGAATAACTTTGAATTTCTATATTTGAGTAAATTGATATTCTACGTACCATCTTGTACTAAATGTAAAGCCACCAGGAACTATGCCAATATTGTGAACAGAAATTAGAACATAACTTTCAATTTTGAGTGGTGTCTTTGGGATAATTACCCGATCGGGGAAATCAAACACATGCCTTGGTCCCATTGCTGAAAAAAATGTACGTGTAGGTATATAAAAATAATTTTTTACTTTTCATAAAGAATTTGAAATTTAAATTGAATATGTACGTGAATACTAACCTATTAGTGGTAAAACGTATTGATCAATATCAGTATAGAAAGTTACTCTATGAGTGTAATCCTCATATTGAACAGGCTGAAAGGTTATAGCAAACGTAATACTAATTCCTGGAGCCAATCTCGATAGAAGTTGGCCTCCACAAGGTTTTATAAAGAAATATGAAGATTCCTTGTATACCATATTCAAATATGTTGGCGCCTAAAAGAAAATTATGTCGTAAGCATTACCTAATGTACATAATGTTTAGTGGAGATATTTTCGTAAAAAAATCCAATACCTTGCTTATGTTTTTAACTGAAAATTTTGCCACAACTTTTTCATTAGGCTTAAAGTTTTGAAATATAATTATTCTAGGCGAAAATGATAGTACAACTTTGTTACTCTTGCTACCGGATTTAACGTAATTCTCAACTTGTATAGGCTGTAATTGCTGTAAACGTTCTGTTGTTGACATTTTCATTTCTTTTATATATTGTGATGGTACAATCTGAAAGAATAAAGAAAATTTAATAAGTGGTAGTGTAGGACTTTTTCACAATACATCGGTACCTAATATTAAGAATGTTATTTCGTCAAAGAAAAGTTAAACCTCTTCTGATGGATCCACCAACTTCTTCTTAGCAAGCAAGTGATACAACTCTGCAGTAAAGAACCCATTTTGTTTAAATTTCTGCAATAACTCCATATTATAGGAATTAAATACATTCGCAGCTCTTTCAATGAATAATTGTTGATTGTTTATGTTTACGCGTTGCTATAGATGTGTTTTATGACATAGCGATCGTTCAAAATTTCAAATGATTCTCATGAATTTGTTAGTTCGCAGAAGGTTCGCAGAGATGTCTCCGTATATTTTTGTACTTCACCTCCACTCTTCTGTTCATATTATTTTCGTGAAAATTATAGGAATACAAATAGCTCTAAAATAAATTGGAAGACGTCCTTGCATAGCAAGCATCCAAACAATATTGCTTATAAATCTTATAATCGCTATATAGTCATTAGCTAAATTAAATAATAAATATACACAGTTTTACAATATCTTATGGGCCGTTCGTTAATATTTTTATACTATAATGATTCGCGATGTGTTAAAGCGGCCAAGAGGGCGCATCGGGTTGAGTGCGGAAATAGCAACACGTCTTAATTTTAGTAGAATCAGGGCAACGCGGCCACGAACAGAAATAGAGGATGGAGAGACACGGAGCACGCGTGTTCGTTCCTTCAATTTTGTCCGCATAGGGCGATTAAGAGGTTTAGACAAGTTTAGCGATTAAGAGGTGATCGTGCTCCCTCGCCGCTCTTGGTGCAACAACCGATCTCGCGAGTGCAGTGTCCCGGTGCAAATATTGCATAATTCGTGTGTAAAATATGTCACAAGAGCTCCTTTACGAAAAGTGCAAAATATCGGTGTCTTCTGAAAAATATTAACACACGAGTCGAAGGCAAGTATAGGTAACAGTTTCCTTTGAGCTGGATAAAGAAATCTCATTAAGGTTATTTGCGATGAAAACGTAGACTTGTATTGAGGGAATGTTTTTGATATTTTGGGATATGAGAAGTAGAATAAATGGGTCGACTAGATGTCGGCGACGTGGCAACGCCCGTTTTATCCCGGTCACAGCTGCGTTTTAGTTTGCAAATGATAATAATCTATTATTACAGTTAGCTAAAGCTTGCAACACCGATTCATAGAATGCAATTTCAAAAGTGAAACGTGCGAAAAATTCCATAAGTGTTTATTTGTTGGGAAATATCGACATATTATGTGATTCGTTTGAGCTGCCTCCCAAGCAGGAGGTGTTTGTTCGAACTGTTATGAGTTACGACTCTTTCTTATCATCGATAACATCGATTTTGATTCTTTTAATAATTTGGATAATGACTTTAATTCGAATTTTAGTAAACATAACTCCTATTTGGAAAATGCAAGTTAGGAATTAGGTTTGTGAACGTCTAAAAAGGATTTCAAATAGTAATAATGGCAACTACATACTATATTTCAACATACGCACAAAGTGGTTCTGTTATATACAGGGTGTAATCGTTAAGTGTGCACAAGCGATTATTCCGTAACTATTGCAGATATCAAAAAACTTTAAACTGATATCGAAAGTACTTAACCTAATGAGTAAAATGGCCATAATAAATTTTTAAAAATAAAACGAGAAATATCCAAAAATGTTATACATTTTATTTCCCATACATTTTGTATTCATAGCAGATTTTCGAAGTGATGTCCTCAATTTGTGCAATACAATGATGAGCTCTATTTGCAGTTTCTAAATGAACTTCCCTTCAAATTTCCAAATGTATGGGAGGCTTTCAAGTTAATTTTTTAGATATTTCTCGTTTTATTTAAAAAAAATTAACCACCCTGTATACCTATTATATAAATCTAATGATCAATGTATCGATAAATTTTAGAAATTATAGCAAATACACTACACTCTACATCGATTTTTCTTCTTTTTTCAAACCTAAAAGGAAATTAACATTGCGTTCATTTATGCACTTGTGAACAAATATGTAAACATGTTTCTACATAAATGTGTAATGTTAATAAATCCTAATAAAAACAATGAATTATATGTATAGATGTTGAAGGGACGTGGCCGGGATATCAAAACCTCTATACCGGGCACACCCCAAATTGGATTGCGGTCATCGCTTCGAGCTCCCATTGCGAAGCCTGAACCTGACTACGAAGTGGTGGAGTTTCCCTCCGAGCAGTATGTAAACGCAAAACTACAACCACCACCTCCTCCACCACCCCGGCCACCAACAGGCAAGTATTTACCTAGTGCTGCTTACACCTTCTTCTCTTCACGATCATTTTTCTATCTATTAAATATTTCTTGTTTCCTAGCTGGCTATATGCTTTGTTTTCAGTAACATTATTTAAAAAATAAATATATAGTTACAACTTTTACTTTTGTATACTGGAGGAATGGAACAGTGCTAAACTCTGGTTTAAAAAACACTTTAAGCTCGTTAAGTTAAGGGCTAACGTTTATATTTTTTTTTTATTATGTGGTACTTACAGTTTTTTAAAATGCTGACCTTATTTGGTTTAAAATTTAAATAGGTACGATATTTCTTGATATAACGTGTGGGCTATATCACAGATAATAAGTATATTATTATCTGTGATAGGTACCTATAACCCACCATCCATTAATCTCTAGGGACATGACATATTCTAACTTTTGGAGGGTACGTAGGGTTAAGGGTAACTACTGTTAGTCTAATAAAAGTTAATAGGTAAATTATTATATTTTTATAAGACCGCCTCCTGGTACAGTCATCAACATATGAGGGTAGAAACGAGGCATCCTGAATCGATCAGTGAAACAGATGTTAAATGAATTAATTTATCTTTCTCAAACCCCACAACGCGGAAACTTCCACTATTTCCAACAGGACACCCGACTGACACATCATGCGGCTTATGCGGCGGCGGCGGAGCACGCGTGCGCTGCACGGAGTGCGGCCGGCGCGCGCTCTGCGCCTCCTGCGACGACATGTACCATAGACATCCCAAACGAAGGAACCACCAGAGACAGGTGATTACTATTGGTCCATAATTATTTTAATACTAGCGGTCCGCCCCGGCTTCGCCCGTGGTACATATTTATGTTTTCTCTACATAAGAACCATCCCGGTACTTCAAGGAATATAATAAAAAAAGAATTATCGAAATCGGTCCACCCGTTCTCGAGTTATGCGCTTACCAACACATTTTGCGATTCATTTTTATATATAAGATTAATTATTAATACTCATGGTTGAGTAATTTTTGTGTTTAGGGGATATTTGGCCATTGCAATTTGTCTGACTGATTAAATATAACATTGTAATAGTTATCTTAATAACACATAAAAAAATCAGACATTAAAAATTAAATTAAGTTCATTTATTGGAGCTTTAAAGCGTCTGATAAAAGTTTTGGCTCAGGTGGCGCAGGTGTCACTGGTAGAGCTCCAGAAACATGCAGATATTAAAAAGTACACTAGAGACTATTGTGAACCGAAACTTATATGCTTAAGAAAATAAGTTGTGTCTTACGGCTCTGGGATCTTACTCTATGTCGACTATGACAGGCTTAAACTAGCTGTGCCGCGCGGGTTCATACGCGCTGTACCCACGGATAACTGACCCCGTAGTGTTCATCAACCCGACCTTCGTATTTTACTACAATTGTAATCAAAGATTAAGTTCTTGTATTATTTTGATGGTGATATTTGTATGAACTTAATTTTGAGCGATGAATTTTCAAAAAAAAAGTAAAAAAACTAGGTACTGTACTATTTTTCAATTTCAATACAAACCTATCATTAATATACTTTTGAGATATTGTGATATAGGAGATGTAGAAGAGATAGTGGTTCTTAATGAGTTCTATAATGTGTTAATCAAATAAAACTATTTTATTTACTGACTCACAACATGCATTTAGAGACTATTTCGACACCGATTAGTAGGTGGACCTAAATTAAAGTTAGCTCCGTCAAAATATTGGAATAATGCCAACTCTAGGAAGCTAATGTAAACAATAACGCTTACTATCTACTTACAGGTACTTGAAATTAAACAATTAAAGATTAAAAGTATACTCACATAAACAATAACATATGTTTTAGGCATTACCACCGTCGCAGCTAAGGGATGAAAGACCACCTCTGCCACCAAAAGGAACGCCGCCTGTGCCACCACCGCGAAGACATAAGGTGACACTGAGACAAATAAATGTAATGTTTTATAGTTTGAATTGCATTAAAATGTTTTATAGTTATTGTTTTATACACACAATTTTTAATGTATATTTACGACTAATAACGTAAGTCTACCAGAAAAAAATGTTTGGTCTATCTCTTAAAGTTACTGATGTTCTTGAAAGCATTAGGTAATTCATAAAGTACTCGACTAGACGAATTCTCTCAAAAAAATATCAATAAATTTCTTATTCTTCACACCTACGCACAATCTATTCACATTTTCCAGAGCTAAGCAAAGCTAATGATACTGTATTTTTTCTGATATCTATTTTATATTTTTGTCGTTAAAATAACATATCTACGTGTTTATTTCAGATTGATCGAGCTTCAGCTAGTCCAAAACCTCCATCAGTAGATCAGTTTCGAGCTCCTATAAATATGATGCATAATATAAACCATATCAGTCAAGTATCCACTCTTCCACATTCGAATTTTGCAACTCCTCGTGCTCAAATGTCGCCCCAGCTAACATCGCATTCAAATTCGCATCTCGCGGGTATGCCGAATTTTGCGGGAACTATGCATCACAACAACGCTCCGCCGGAACCAGCACTTCAAGGTTCTCAAACGGGATTTTCTTCATGGGGACGCCCGCGAGCATCATTACCCGGTTATAACATGCCACCACAAGCAATGGTAATTATGCTGGTAATAAAAATAAATATATAAAAATAATATATATACTTATATGATTACTTAAGACGTACACAATTTTCAATATAGCCTCAACATATGGAACACTGGGATGGTCAAGAAAACCTTCATGCTCAGAACTGGGGACGTCCATTAAGACGTGGAGCTTCAGTGA
Organism: Colias philodice; assembly: GCF_061535455.1. Taxonomy (NCBI): domain Eukaryota; kingdom Metazoa; phylum Arthropoda; class Insecta; order Lepidoptera; family Pieridae; genus Colias; species Colias philodice. The sequence continues at coordinate 4,553,330 of NC_143087.1, forward strand.
TGGAATTAGGAGGGCCAGCCGGTTATCCTCCATATCAGCAAAATCCTTGGCATTACGGTAGTTGTGCTAATTTAGAACATACATGGGGAGGGCAAGGACCATGGCCTCAGACATGTTGTTATCCACCAGGAACTACAACTCACCCACGTCTGCTTCCACACCCACACGCCCATGTGCCGCATACGCCACAACCATATCGAAGAGGTAGGACAATTTTCATATTATTTATTATACAATACATAGCTATATACCTACAGTAGAACTCCAATTATCCGAATTAATGGGGACCGGGACCCATTCGGATAATCAAATATTCGGATAATCGGATTTAAAAAAAATATTGCCATGGGAGAGAATAAAAGCTACGTTTTGATATTGCACTATTTTTTTATTGAATTAAATGAAAGAAACATGAAATTTTCACTTGTTTTAAATATTTTTGCAATCATTTTTCTTATTTCCTCTAGTGACAACGCATCTTTATCATCATCATCCTCTCCATATTCTTGTTAGGGGAAGAATAATAGCGCACTTAGACTTTTTTGGACAATTTTTTGTGATTCGGATAATCGGCGATTCGGATCATCGGAGTTCCGATAATTGGAGTTCTACTGTATGTTATATTTGGTATAGTGATGCCACAAATATAGGGGTGATTAAAAAAATAGTTAAATGGTTTATCTCTATAAGACAAAGTTAAAACTAATAAATCTGTCGAGATTTTTTTATGTTGCCTCTGAGAGTAGACACAAGCAGTAATGTGAGAGTGTACAAAAGCAGTAATTCAGTAATTACCTTAATTTATTCCTGTGTTTAATCCTTATAGTGGAGAGTCGTACTGTTTCAAGAGCTGGATCTAGAGCTAATTCACGAGCACCATCTCCTGCTCTGAGTATGAGATCACGTGCGTCACGACGAACAAAACACCGCACTCCTTCGCCTTCTTTACCATCCAGTGATGCAGATTCTGAAAGTGAACCTGAAAGCGATAAGCCGGACGAAAAAGAAAATGATGAAAATGACCTAGGTCCAGCCCCACCTCCGCCGAGTGCAACATGGCAATGTGAACATTGTACATATGTTAATGAACCAGGTGTCAGAGTATGTGCAGTGTGTTGTCGTACTCCTACCATCACTCCAAAAATTATTCCAACAGCTGCTATTAAAAATGGTATGGCAAATTTAACAATGAAGGAAAAAGCGTCGGCCCCTTTGATAAAGAAAAAGGTTGATGAACCTCGCGCTAATGAAAGTTAGTATCACAAACTCAATTCATTTAAAAATTAAAACATTATAAGAAATATGAATTCGTCTTTTTGTTTGTGAATTAATTTTATATAGTTACGTTAAAAATACCGTACGTTCTTTAATTTTGTTACAGGTGAAATAAAAAAATCAAATCGTGCTGCAAAAGAGCGAGTGTCGACAGGATGTGGCCCTTCTCCACCAAAAGAAATAAAAGTTTCGAAGGTAAATCGTTTGGAAACTCCAACAAGAGAACAAAATAATGATGATACACATTCTCGACATGACATTGCTGTTGGGCCTTCTCCACCCAAAGAAGTACAAAAGAAACAAATTAATGCATCAAATACTGTGGAAAATAAAAATACACCAACACAAACCCGTAATGTATCAGTAGAAAATGAACGAATTAAAAAGCATAGCATATCTGTGGGTCCTTCACCACCTCGATTAAGTCCTGTCGCCAAAGACAAAGTCGTAAATGAATGTGATACTGGAGTTCAAAAAAAGTCCGTTGGAATCTCGCCGTCTCGAGAAAGTAATACGCAGCTGGAATCAAGATTTAGTCGTACAAGCGTTTCCAATACCGGGACATCTCCACCACCCCAAAGTATTTCAACTCAGGTAAGCCAAATAAAAGCATCGTACGCACTCACCTCTTTCACTAATATAGATATTATATCAATGTTGGTTTTGGACCTCAATTGACAAATCTGCCCGTCCATATCAATATAGTCTAGGATACATATAACATGTTTTCATACATATCGACTTTGTTTGGGAAGCCAAAGGCATATTATGTCTCACGTAGCAGTTGTACGCACCCAAAATAAAATATCTAAGGATTCGAATATTAAATTATAACTTTCTTTTTAAGACGTATGAAATTCCAAATCAATGGGATAGACCCTCTTCGGCTGCACGATCTCGACCACGGCGCCGATTTACGGATGACAGCCGAAGAGAAAGATCGCACAGTAGGCATTCACTTTCAAGTGATACTCGAGTAAGTTTTGAATAATGTTGTTAAAATATTACTTATTATTATAATATTCTGAATACAAATAACTTATAGGTTATAATTATATGATTATGATAGAGAAATGAAAAATATAGATTTATAACAATAAAACAAAAACACTACACCAAATCTTACAAACATTTGCTATTCTAAAGATTTTTGTTGGTACTTATAAATAATAGAATTTACGTTTATGATTTGAAAGCAAAAGCAAGAAACTTTTATTAGCAACTATTGTAACAATTTCAGGAGAGCGAACGAAGCGTACGCACAAGCGGTGGGAGATGGGAATGGAGAGAACCACGTGATAGTAGCCCTGGAGCAGCAGAGTGGAGCGAGAATGAACGTAAACGTACAACAAGCCGTCTTACAAGAAGGGCGTCTCATCTAGATTTAAGGCGAAATAGACCTTCTCGGAGGTCTAGTTTATACGGCTCAGAAGTAAATTTAAGATTAAATAATGGAAATTTGTTGTATATTTTAGGTTCAATAATAATTAAATGCATTATTTGTTATAGGCTCCTTCACCAGAACCTTTTTCAAACAATCGCGCTAGTTCTTTAGAAGCGTTAGCCGGCGCTAATTCTAGACGCGAAGCGGAAAGAGGATTAGAACTAGCTCGCCTTATGTCTGAAGCTGAAAGACTAGGCTTTAGTGCGGCGGAAGTACAAGCAGCATTAGCTCAAAATCCTGTAGCTCCATTATCGTGGCTAAGAGAACGATGGCCAAGTTTATGTGCAGGTGTCAGAGCAGCTGCAGCAAGACTTGCTGCTGGTATAAATGTATCAGAACTGGAAGCTCGTGCAGCTCTGGCGAGACATAGGGGTGCTATGTGGCCAGCTGTCACAGAGTGTGTTGAAAGACATCGTAGGCAGGTAGCTATATCTACAGTTAGAAATTGTTTATTAAGATTTTAAATTTCGACGACATTAATACGCGCGCACATCTTTCACAGATGGGTGATGTTGGAGTTGGTGAGGAGGGAAAATTACGTGGTCGCGTATGGGGCTCTCCTGTTGGAGCTGATGATGAAGCCACTCCTCCGTCATTTTCCAACCGGTCACACCGCAGCCGCGGTAATGAAAAACAAAACAAAAAATAATAAAGTTTCATATAAAAACAGACTCGCCGTATCACCAAGCTACATCATCATAATTTTCACATTTACATTTCAGCCGAGGACAGTTCAGACGAATTTGACGTTTCTACAAATAATCTCCAAGATGACGACTGGATGTATTTACCGTTGGACATAAGAAACAGTAATATGTCGGAAATTGAGCAAAAACCCTTCCTTAAAGAAACATTTAAAACAACACAAGAAAATGTAGAAGATATTGCAGATAAATTAAAAGTACTGTTAAATCTTGCTGGAATACCTTCTATAGAAGAAAATTTATTATTGAAAGGTCTACGAGTTAAAGGTTTAAATAAAAATATGGGAGATTCTAAGTCTGAAGATATTCCTATAGAACAGAAGGAAAATTTAGTGGAATTTATTCAATCAGAAAAAGATTTTATCGAAGCATATAATGCCCTAACGCGATTAAGTCCATTGCCAAATATTGAGGCGAAAAATAATTCAGTAAAAATTGATTTAAAAGGAAAAATTAACGACGATTTCCAGTCGGCTAGTAAAACAATTAATAAAACAAATAACACGCAAGTACAAAAATATGACGATATATCACCTCAACAAACACAATTTATGGAAACTTCTGTTAAACAGTTGGAGCGTGATGACATTAACATTCGAGTTGAGGATGAAAAAAATATACGGTCAGACATCAATAATTCTGCAAATTTTATAAATCAGAATGGCACCAATAACTCCCAAGAACAAAGATCGAACAATCTAAGTGATTTAGTTGATAATACACAAAAATTAATCCAACAAATGAAAGACGAAATTGAGTATGATATAAATTCTACTCGTGATTCTGCAGAAACTGAATCAACTTCTAATAATTCTGAGGTATCCAGACACCAAGAATCAAGTTATAGCGAGTCAGACAATGATACTGAGGATTTGACATCTGATGAAAAAGAAATTACGAGTAGCGATGAAGAACTCAGACACGATAATTTAAAAATAGATAATAGAGAATTAACTAGTTCCGAAGATACCGAACAATTTGAAGAAGCCATGGATTATATGGAAGGCGCTTTAGATGTAAAAGATAATAATATAAAACTATTAGATTCGATAGCGCAAACGTTACGTTATGAACAAACCATGACGGTAGAAACTAGCCCGCCTATACAGTTATCTAAAATAGAAGATGTAAATAACAACTTTTATGAAGTTGTGAATTCATTTGATGAAATTTATGAACAAATAAACAACGATAATGACTTAACTAAACACATTAAAAATGATATTGTTGCGAAAAGTAAAAGTAGCAAAGAAACAATTAATCAACCCACAAAGGAAACGTTGTACCTGACACACTATAAAGTAGAAACGCCGTTAAAATCAGTTGTATCTGAAATAAAATATCCAGTATACAGAGGCTTTATTGAAAACGTATGTGCAGAGGATGTAATAATAAATACAGAAACCAAAACAAAATCAAATAATGCAGTAAATGAGATTGAAAATGTTGACAGTAATAGTAACAACAAATTAGAAACTGAGAATACGACTTTGAATCCCGAGGCAGCAAACTCGTCAGAAAAAATAACTAATACAAATAATCAAGACGAAGAGGTCAACGAATATGTAGATCTAAATATTGTAGAAAAAGTAAATGACAGTCGGGATACTATTGCTGAGAACTCTAATGCCAACGATATTGCCGAGACGAACACTGACAGAGAAATGGATAATAATTTATCAAAACAGACAGCAATAAGTAAATCCAATATACCAATACCTGTTAAAACAACTGTTACTAAACAAAAGGTGGATAAAAATCAAAAGACAATCGGTTCTAAATTGCCTATAAGACGTACATCTATTAAACAGTATCCTGCGCCCGCTCCACCCAAAACGCATTTTGGTACCGTACAAAATGGAAGCGTAAAGCAATTACAAACAAAGCTGTTTAATAATAAAACAATACCAAATACTGAACACTCCTCTCATACTATTGAAGTAAAACCGTCTACATCAGCAGTAACAATAAAGAAAAATCCAGCACCACAGCCACCCCAATTAAAACAAGTATCTCCACCAAAAACCACAATTAAAGAAAAAGAACAATATTTTCGGGAAACGTGTCGGACCGAAGATGAATGGACAGATACGGAATCTGATGAAGAGAACAAGCAATCACAAGACAGAAGAGAAATAACGCCCACACCTGAGTTACCGTCACCTCCACCAATAACAACGCGTCGAATATCTGGACAGTTAATTGATTTAACTAGAATACAATTACCTGAAGGGTCTCCAGAGGTAATTAAGAGTTTAAATTAAATTGCAGTATTACTAGTATACCTATACTTGATACAATTTATACATTTTATTTTTATTTTTTATTTTAAAGAGACAAGCTCGAATGCTGTTAGCAGAGGGTGCTACGGAAAATTGGGAGCAAGCGCAAATTGCCGTTGAATTGATTACTCGTGGAACCGATGCTCCTACTGCACTTTTAGCTGCTCTCGAATGTGCAGATCTTGTTTCTGCACTAGCTTATTTAAATCAGTACTGCGAGCTTTGCGCTGCACATTTCCCAGAACATGAAGTAAGATTTCCGTAATTACTTTTAACATACGATTGATTTTATAAAATTTTAACTTTATTTAAAAAAAATCCTAAATATTTTTTTTTTTTCAGATGGTATCAATGTTACGATGCTCTCATAGATGCTGTCGAGAATGTGCTCGCCATTATTTTACAGTTCAAATCACGGAGCGGAGCATAGTAGACTGCGTTTGTGCATACTGCAAAGAACCTGAGTTGGAAATGTTGGATGAAGATGCTTGGGTCGATTATTTTGCTCATTTAGATATACTACTGAAAACTCTACTTGAAACAGAAGTTCATGAACTATTCCAGAGAAAGGTAAATTAATACATTACTTTTCTGCTAAATTATATGAAATGTTTACTTTCTTAATAGAAAATAATATCATTCGCTTTACAAATTTTAGCTACGCGATCGCACGCTTGCACGAGATCCGAATTTCCGTTGGTGCGTAGAATGTTCGTCAGGATTTTTTGTACATCCAAAGCAGAAAAAGCTGCGGTGCCCCGAATGCAAGTCTGTTACCTGTTCGACATGTCGGAAACCTGTAAATAAATAATTCATAATATAAATTTAATTATATATTTATATTGTAAAGAACAGATAAGTATATAATATGAACTTCATGATATTACCTACAGTGGTCATCGAATCACGATGGTATGACGTGCGAACAATATGCCGCATGGCTTGAAGATAATGATCCTGAACGTTCTATTGCCGCAGTCCAACAACATTTAAAAGAGAATGGTTTAGAATGTCCACGATGTCGGTTTAAATACTCACTTTCCAGGTAAAAACTTCTTAAATAAAAGTTATATTATTATATAGTTCTCATTAATTCATATCTAAGTTAATAATATAATTCTTGTGTAATAATAAGATTAGGATTCCTACAATTATTATTTACTAAATGTACATAATATTAATTATATTAATTAATAAAGTAAATCTTTAAAATTTTAATTGACTGACCGGTTGGCTTGGTTGGTAGCTGTGGTAGTGGCCCTGCCTTCCAAGCCAGAGGTCGTGCATTCGATTCCCACCCGGTGCAAGTATTTGTGTGATGAACATAGATGTTTGCTCTGTGTCTGGGTGTGTTTTTTGGTGTGTGTTATTATCTATATAAGTATTTATTTTAAAATTATACTATACATATTTTGTATGTTTATCAGCCCTCTGGTTTCCATGACACAAGCGAAAGCTTAGTATGGGATCAGATTGTGCCGTGTGTGAAAATTGTCCTGAAATATAAAAAAAAAAAATAATAATATAATATTTTCTCAGAGGCGGATGTATGCATTTCACATGCACCCAGTGCAAATATGAATTTTGTTACGGTTGCGGCAAACCATTCATGATGGGAGCTAGATGTGGATTGAGTGAATATTGTGCTAAATTAGGTCTACATGCACATCATCCCCGAAATTGTCTTTTCTATTTACGTGACAAAGAACCTCACGAGTTACAGACGCTCTTGCAGGTATGGTACTACCCAGGCATAGTGTCAATATTATTTAGTTGAATATAATAAAACATTATACCAATATTATGTTGTATGATTACAGATGAATAATGTAACATATGAAACGGAAGGGCCTCAAGGTAACAACACAAGATGCCCTATACAACTACAGAGGGAGACACCTACAGGATTAATTGACACCACGTGTGGTAGTGAAGTTTTACCTAAAAATGGTGGACTTTGCAAGTAAGACTACTATTTTTCTTTTTATTTTATGTATCTTACTTTTAATACACACTCGAAATACAATTTTTATACCAAGACACATGATATGTCAACATATACATACACCTTAATATCTACATCTTCTGTAAGTAGTACCAACGTGTAGTAGTTTATACATTCGATGATAGCCGGTAAACTAAAAGGATACTTTGTTAAATTTTGATTAGAAAAAAAATTAAGGCAATAATCGATGAGGCATGGAATTCCATGAGCTTTACTTCATAATTCTTAAATAATGACAATAATGAAAGTAGCTCAATCAATCAACTTGTACATATTGGCACCATATCATTTTATGCATGTAACTATGAATGTCAAATGGGCAGGGTTAAAGGAAGACGCTTACGCGGCGGTGAGTAGAGGTTGTGTTTTCAGGAACCATTATTTGGAGTATCTGAGTCGGTTGGTGCGTAACAAGAAAATCGACCCGATGCCAATCTTGGGCGTAGATGACTTGGAAACACTAGTACGCCGGGCAGCGTTGAGACCACCACCACGACCCTACGGTTCATTAGAAGGCCTCTACAAACGAGGCCTGATTGAGGTGTGTTTACGTCATATATTTTTACAGGATGCACTACGTGGAGTATTTGGCTGGCTTGGCGCGTACTCTTGACCCAATCCCTATAATGGAAGTGAGCGAATTAGTGGCAGAGCTGCGCCGACGCGCATTGCCTCTACCAGAAAGGGGCCCATGGGATACAGATCCTATTTATGCTGGAATGTGCGCAGAGGTAAAACAAGTAGAAGATTTATTTAGTATCAAATATGAAATTAAAAAATAACCACTTATGAAGTATTGAGCCGAGATTTGTGTTGCTTGATACCTATACTTTAGGTAATCGTCTTATTTCCTTTGGTTTGTTCATTGTTAGTCTTTAGGTAAGTTAAATCTTAAATACGTATAGACGAAGTCAAAAAAATCCATAAATAAATAAGGATATGTTTGCACACCGGATTCATGCGGAATCGATAAATTATATCATACTTTTCCTTTATAAGTTGTATTCAATTTGAACCTTATTTTAACCAAATGTGTAGAAACATCTACAGGTAAATTAGCTTGGAGAAATTTTTGCGTTTGTAGTAGTGTATGGTCAGCAAATAAAATAAAACAACATTTTATTTTTAGTTTTTATTTTATATAATATATAAGGGATTTTAAATTAAACTATAATATGTGTTTCTCCTCTGAAAAAGATGAGACTTTATTTTAATATTTGCACATTTAACATACATATAACTTTTACATTAACAATGTTACTAAAATGAAAAATTTACTAACCTGAAAAAGAAACGACATTTAAAGTTTAATTCTTTAGTTTGAGAAGTCAAAGGCTTGCCTCGACCATGTTTTAACACTGGAGCCATATTGAATTAACAATATAAAGTTACAACACTTACACACAAATTAAACACTAGTTATGGCCCTGCCTTCATACAAAACTGCTGAATACGCCGTTCGCACGGGAATAGAATGTGGATGCGATTTCCCTTAGTTAGCATCCAAGCTTACGTCTTTATAATTATTAAACTGTATAAATTCATTCTTTAACTCCGGTCTGCATCGTGCAGACATGGGTGTAAAAGTCTCATTTTAGCTATTAAATGTAGTTTTTAAGTACATCTGAGTTTTCATTTGGGGCCTCCGGCTGCGGGACATGTAATTCACTTCAACAAATATTATAACAATAATAACAAATAATAACAACAATCAACAAATACAAAATTTATCAATTAAACTACGTACATAATAATTATAATTTTTGAATGAAATGTGTGCTTTATGTTCTAACGGTACCAAACGACTGCACGTGGCACCTGCGGACAGCGTAAACTGGTTTATTCTGGTTTTGTGCGTGTTTCCACTTTCCACTATCAAGTGACGATTTATTTATTTGTTTTGTTTCGTAATTATTATGGTCAAATATTAATTATGAAACAAATTATTATGGACACGATATTTTATTGTTTCACGGTAGTCGCCTTGTCGTTTGCTCAAGGACGTAAAATTGAATGATATATTTTTTTTTATAAAGTCAAAACCATTTTCTTTCAAATAAAAACTTGTTTTTATTGAAAACAAAAGTGTTGCTAGGAATAAGTATAAAATTAAATAGTAATGTTAGGATATCGAAACATTTTTGTATAGGCCAGAACGATATAGTGGAAACGCGCTCTAAGATCTGAGTAATATACACACCACTACATATGCAAAAATTTCTCCAAGCTAATTTACCTGTATGTCTCAGTTTATTTCTTGTTTAAGAGATGCAAGTTTTCAAAGCCATTAATTCTATGTTTCAGATTGTTAAGGAGAAGATTCCACTGGACTGAAAAACTGATGAAAAGTAAAATATTTATATTAAAACCATTTTTTTTTTTGTTAATCTTATATTATATCATATCGCATTTGTCATCAATTTATTTTAAGTTCATCCTATTTATATATACTTAATTTAACTATCGTGTGTATTTCTGTAAGAATTATTTAAAGTAGAAATAATAACAATAAAAAAATTTATGTCTATTATTTTATTATCATCTCCTAGCAAAATTTTCATTCATATGTCTCTGATCCCTTTGAATATAATGTCTATTGGAATGGATTCTACTTTCAAGTGAATCTGGTAAAGCGCGTGCTTCATTACGTGATGAAGCTCGTGACATTATACTCTTTTCGGCTGCTGAATTCTCGGCTAGTTGGGCTGCAACGCGCCTCCCTCTTTGTACTTCTCGTTCAGCACCTGCTGCAGCCATTTCTGCTAATTTTGCTGCCTTTTCTTCTTCACTTAAACCAACTTTTCTGTTAATTTTTCTATCTTCCTTGATGTTTTTGTGATAGTATGTTCGTTCATTTTTATCTTTACTTCTTTCATGATTAAAGCTTTTTGTTGTGCTCTGTTCTCTTTTATAATCATCATCAACAATGCTGTTCTTTCTTTCTTTTGAATATTTTTTCTCTTGCTTTTTATTATAGTCGACATGACGATCATATTTAGTATGTTTTGAATAATGAGGCTGTTTGACGTTTAAATCACAAGATTCCTCATCACTATCGTTATGTTTACTACTTTTATGATGTTTTTTGTGTTTTTTCTTTGGACTTGATTCATCCTCACTTACGCTACTTTTTCGTTTAGAACTATTCTTACGACTTTTATTATCATGGGAAGATTCTTCGTTATCACTTTCAGATTGATTACGTTTTTTATGTTTCTTACTGTCACCTTTTTCTTCATCTTTTCTTTTATCTTTACCCTTATGTTTCTTGTTCTTTTTCTTCTTTTTCTTTTTAGATTTTTCGTCATCAGAAGAATCATCTGATGAATCGTCAGATTCAAGAAGTTTAGCAAGATCAACTTTGCTAGAACTCAATGCATTTAGTTTTGCAGCTAAAATGTTATCTAAGTCTTTATCTGCCTTTTTTGTTTTTTTCTTTTTCTTTTGAGCCTTTTTTTGTTCCTGCAAATATTAGAGATAAAAATTAAAGAAGATATAAAATGAAATACTGATGGTAAAAATTTCTGTCAACATTAAACTCAAATTAAACTCAATTTACCACAATAATTGTTTTTGTCAGGCACTCACACACATCTACATGCAATTTAATTCACAAATCCCACCAATCTTCTACATGGGTGGGTTTATAGCAATTATTATTATTTATTTTTAATCAAATATTATAGCCAGCCAACAATAAATAAATAAATAAAAAAAAAATTGTATTTTTTTTTTATCAAGTTTTCATCTTGGGTTGGAGGTAAGTGCCTTCATTATACAATATACCCCATATCCAGTTGGTGTTAGCAATCTCTATTATTATGATTCACTGCGATCACAGAAATCTGAAGAGTCTACTGTAAATGTACTTTCTGAATAAAATAGAAAAAAATATTTACTACTGTATAGATAATCTTATATATAAAAATGAATCGCAAAATGTGTTGGTAAGCGCATAACTCGAGAACGGCTGAACCGATTTCGATAATTCTTTTTTTATTATATTCCTTGAAGTACGAGGATGGTTCTTATGTAGAGAAAACGTAAACATGTACCACGGGCGAAGCCGGGGCGGACCGCTAGTAAGAATTATAAAAATAGGTCTATGCAGAGATAAGCCACATTACAATGGATTGTACTGTTCTTGTGGAATAGGGAGCTTGACATTGCAGATACAACGGCAGTACAATTAGTTGGGCTATAAAAACAATAAGTTGTCCTAAGTATTCATTAAATTTCTTACTTGTTCTTGTCTTAACAACTCAGCTAGGCGTTTCCTCTGTACAGGGTTATTTAATAAAGCCGCTCGTGCCGCTCTTTCTCTTTCTTTTACCAGTAGCAAAGGATCTTCTCTTATCTTTCTGGCCAAGTCAACTTGGACATCGCTTGTAGATGCTAACATACTAGACCCTACAACTCTACGTGCCACTGCTGGAATTTCATTCTGTTCCCCTTTATCACCTTGTTCAAAGCTCTTATCAATGGCTTTACCGAGAAGATAATCTTCATGTTGAACTTGCTTGTCAGGTTTCTAAAAAACAAAAGATAAAATGAGAGCTTGTTTTCATGTTAAGGATATATTATGTACATTGTTACAGATATCTAGGATACATTATTACTTAACTGTTGATGTATGTTTGCATTAATTACAAGTTTTCTAGATATGTATTCTAAATCTTATTTGCAGCATAAGTGAATGGTGACACCAAAAGTAGTCATCAAAATATAAATAGTGGTTATTACATAAAATGTATTTGTGACAAAACTAACAAAATAATAAAGGGAACAATAGTAAATAACCTAAAAGTGGCCTATAAAAGTGACTATATCCAAAGCTAAGTGTGCAGGTAAATAGGTTTCCACAAAATTGTATTAAATTTACAATCAAATACAAGCAAGCAATAACTGTGACACCAACATAGACAGAAAAGGATTAATAATTTATATATAAGTACATCCATACTAATATTATAAATGCGAAAGTAACTCTCTCTGTCTGTCTGTTACTCAATCACGCCTAAACTACTGAACCAATTTGCATGAAATTTGGTATGGAGATATTTTGATACCCGAGAAAGGACATAGGCTAACTTTTATTGCGAAATATGTACCACGGGCGAAGCCAGAGCGGACTACTAGTAAGGATATAAAAATGAATCTAGAGAATAATTGTCCACTACTGCAAAACAATATATTTGCATGGTTATAATAATTTTGATTTCAATTTTAACTGATAAGGCACTCTGCTCTGCGCTCGTCTATTAATTTTAACCCCTTATTGCATGAATTATTAAGGAGATGAAATAAAAATTATTTTTTTGCAAAAAAGTGTTTATTAGACCTTACATTATGAGATCAAATTGAGAAAAAAAATTATTTACTTATATTATAGAAAATATGAAACGGCGCCATATATGGACTCGTATGCAGTGTTTGTTGTATTTTTTCTGTCATATATGGCTTCGTATGCAATTAGAAAAAAGTAACTAATCTATAATATTATAAAAATATATTCCGGACTAATTTCACACACATGGTTGCTAAGCCCCAAACTAAACTTAGGCTTGTATCCTGAATGCTAAGTCAACTGATATACTACATATATTTTACATAAATCCTATCCTACTAATATTATAAATGCGAAAGTTTGTGAGGGTGGATGTATGTGTATGTGTTTGTTTGTTGCTCTTTCACGCAAATACTACTGAACCGACTTCAATGAAAATTAGCACACATAATATAGAGGGTAACTTGGACTAACACATAGGATAGGTTTTATCCCGGAAATCCCACGGAAACGGGAACTATGCGGGGTTTTCTTTGAAAAAGCGGGCGAGGCCGCGGGCGAAATGTTAGTACTTTATATGGATACCTAAATATGGACACCCAGAATCACAGCCAACTTATACTTCGTGAAATTGCTTACGTTTGTCATTATAACATAAAAACACGTTATATTTTTTACATATCGTGAAGGAACGAAATTGGAACAATATAGGCATAGCTGACGGGTGTTCTTCTTCCAAATTGGGTAATGACTAATCCCATCAGATCGTACAGAATCAAAGAGAAAATCTAGATGTCTTGCAGGAGTTTTTCGTAGCTTTTTTGCGGCAATTGGCGAGTCAGGAATACTGAGGAGACTCCAGAGATGCCGATGTTCCTAAGTTTTTGAGAGACGACCACGTCTTTTGGTAATAAGAGCTTTCCCTGACTTTCGCATTTGCTCTGAAACGGCTAATTATAAATCATTCCGTGGCATATAGCATGAGTCTGTGTTTATTGATGATGATATGATATTTACATGCTTAGCAGTGAGATAAAAGTGTCCGGGATCGATACTGGAACAATCAGTGAAAGTATCCTTGAATGCATACCAAGCCACATATGACATAATATATTTTGGACGGAATCAGATTGAATGCATACGAAGCCAAATATGACAGATTTGGAAATGTACAAAAAAAACACGATTAAACCAAAAAAACAACCAAACCAAATGTTTTACCTTATTTTAGAAAGACTAAAGAAAGAAGTAATATTTTTTTTCATGGCTTTACTCACCTTTTTCATATTGAAATCTTAATTTGAAAATCACGGTTTTTTCCGCGCACCCAAACCGTCGCACGCGCTAGACTAAATCTATAATATATCTGATGGATAATATTTACACTGTATAAATTAATTACATTCCAATTCTCGATGAAATGCTGTTTAAGATGTAAGGTAGGTTTTTTAGATATTGTTTATAGTTAGCCTATAAAAAATTCATGAACTTCGTCGTCCATATATGGCTTTGTATGCGGTAAGGGGTTAAGGATCTATTTATATGCCAAAACAAGTAATAACTCTGGCCCTGGAATCACAGACACAATAGAAAATCTATTGTGTCGTGGACCGATCGGGCCGTTCTGGGCTCAATGAGTTAAGTGTAACATAGAAAAACGAAAATTTGCTCACTTTTGACTGCAATTTTTTAAATAAATTTAATAGTATTGAATGAAGCCACAACTAGGCCTTGTTTTGCATCACACAATTATTTGAATTAAACTTACATTGTACATCCAATCCAAACGATTGTCTGAAGCATTATTTGTTGTTGGAGCATTTTTCCGAGCCAATTCGTTGAGTTCATGGCGATCTCTCTCTTGGGCTCGCTCCTGCTGTAATTCTAGTATTCGTTTTTTCTCTTCTGCAGCTATTTGTTCAGCTTTCCAGACTCTTTCTTGATTTTTCATAGTATTGGGGTGCCATGATTTTTTGGAATTCTGCAACGATTTGAAATTTACTTCACACGGTTTCAAATACAATCACTGCATATTACATCTATGATTGAAGAAATAAGCCGAAATAATAGCGAGCGAATAGTACTCACTAAGTCACCTCCACCCATGTTAGGAATGTAGAGGTTTATCAGGTAATATATAATTCACTGGATTTGTAAATAACGATTTAATGTAACTGTTTCTATGATGAATCTTGAAAATAATATATTTAACTTAAATTGACATTATTTTGTAAAGACAGGAGAAATTGTGTAGGTACTTTTGCAGATTACAACATTCAGAAATCACAGTACATTGAGCAAGTCCACAGAGCAAGTCAGAAATCAGAAATACGCCAGTTGCCACTAAAGAAGTCCCATGGCGTACCTCGCTTAGCACTGCAAGCTACGAAGTACGAACCAAATTTGACAGGTCGGCCTGCAGAAAAACGTCACGAGTCGCCACCCTTCAACCACATTATTACATTACCTATAATAATACCTACTCTGAGAATACCTATAATAATATATTGTAAATATTGTAATACTGTGCTTCTACTATGATTTGAACCCATTTGAACCCAAGTTTAACCATACTATAGCAATTTATTGGCTATAATGAAATAAAGAATGGTATGAAAATACTTAAATAAATGTGTCTAAATTCTCATTTCATCCACTAAAATTACTAACTAGACTATAAACAGGGTGTAATCGTTAAGTGTGCACAAGCGATTATTCCGTAACTATTGCAGATATCAAAAAACTTTAAGCTGAAATCGAAAGTACTTAACCTAATGAGTAAAATGGCCATAAAAAATTAAAAAGACGTGTGGCACTCGGGGACTGCCGCGGTAAAGCTATTGCATGCTGTGCCTTCAAGCCACACCTCCGTGCCCGTTGGAGTTGGGAGCGTGAGGTTTTTCGTTACAGAATTTCTCGATTCGGTCGCCGCGCTCAAGGCCTGCGATAGAAGCTATGCACGTAATAAATTTTTAAAAATAAAACGAGAAATATCCAAAAATGTTACATTAAACGCTCCCATACATTTGATTTCCCATACATTCTGTATTCATAGCAGATTTTCGAAATGACGCCCTCATTGTGCAATACAATGAGGAGCTCTATTTAAAGTTTCTAAATGAACTTTCCTTCTAATTTGCGAAGTAATTAAAACAGAGAACCAAAAAAACCATTATTATATTTGCCATACTTCTAGTAGGGGGAAAAATCGATGGGGAAAAAGTGCTGCCATACTTCATAAATAAATTTATTATTAATTTATTGAAGTGAAGATTTCTACCACCTAGAATCTAGATCTTTGAAATTTTGTATTTATATTTGTTGAACCTCAAACTTATAGGAAAGATTAATGCCATACTGTTACAAATCGTTCAAAATACGAATAAAATCATACAATAAAAAAAAAAATCTTATACACATTCGCCACCTCCCACAGGTATGGCATTATCACACTTCTATTTATAATCATTCAGGAGTTGTTGAAAAAAAAAATTAGGGTGTTACCTTAGAGTATAGATATCTATAGAGCGCGAACAACCAAGTGGGAACAGTAGGCACAGGTGGGAACAACACGACGTTCCCGCCGCGCGCGCTCGTAGTCGTGGTTGAGTGCTGACGAAGTGCGTTGCTCTTGATTTTTATTCATATCTAGGAATAAACATGGTGAAATGTGCAGTTATATCTTGCAAAAACGATACTAGAAAATACACAAAATTTAAATCCAGTATCACATTTCATCGATAAGTCGATTGTTATACTTATTTTTAAGAAAATAAATCTAGCATCGCGGGGGTGAAGGGAAGGTGGAAGGCGGACACGCGCAGGGTCGCTCGCGCGCCTCACTGCCGCCATTTTATCGTAGTGATGTGACCTGATCAACGCTGTACGCGATATAAAGTTTACTAGAAGAACTATATTTTTACAAATTATTTATTTAACTTTAAAATTAAAACTCTTTTAAAAATGTAAATAAATTTTTAAATAAATTTGTGGTGTGTTTTGTATGATACACTTTCTAATATTATGAATGCGAATGTATTATAGTGTAAATGTAAAGTATGTAATTTTACGATATAATATTTTCTGAACCGCTAAATTGATTTTGAAGATTTTGATAGTAGAATGGATAAATCATAAAATGAAATAAAAAAATTATTAATATTATTTATTATATTATCATTTAAAATTATTAATTATTTCTTATTTTTATTTAACATTTTTAAAACATTATTATTATTGTTTGATTTATTATTAAAGAAATAGCACTAAACCCGACCTTTTATTTTATTAACTTTATTATTTAAAAAGTACTCACGTTTATCTGATATTCCAATTAAACATATTTTTTTAAAGTACTTATAATTAATAGAAGAAATATTCAAATGGAATAAACAAACTTAATTCAGTTGGTAAGCAAATTTAAAATTACATATTTATCCTTTATTCATATATTTTTCCTTTAATAACTTATTGAACATAAAATTTACTTATGATACATATTTATTTACACAACTTATCGATAGTTCAACATGCAATTGATACCTACCCATCCCTATTTGTCACACACACATCGATAAAGTATCTATAGCTCATCTGCCTACGATGCGCACTAAGCAATTTGTGCAATACACGCGCTCTATACTATTGTCACAGAATACATAATAGTAGCTAAACGCTACAGAACGGACACTCTCCGCCTCCCGCCAAAATTAAACTTACCTCACCCCCGCGCGATCAGACATAAAATGGGCCATATTTTTCTGCAAGGACGATACGCAACGAAGATTGACAACATTAATCAAATTGACTTAAAGTAATTTTATTATTTTGGATTTGTGATTATCGTTTTTCGTAGAAAATGGTTAGATATTGTGCTGTTTACGGATGTATTTCATCAGAAAAACGCGAAATTTTTTTTTACGCTAGTCACAAATGTGCCAACCATAAAGCGTTAACACACACATTTGCAGTCTCTACGGTGTGACTGTCAAAACGATCATTTTGTATGGAGTGTCCGGGGTGTGCTATTGTATTAATATATACTCTAAGGGTGTTACAAATGGTTCGGCGAAAAAAAAAATTTGCAGATTTTCGGCGGTATGGCGACCATTTGGAATCGTCCGAAAAGTATGGCATGGCGATTTTCGTAAATGGCTGCACGACGATGGTTACCTGTGCAAAAGTTAGCCTGGTACAAATGGTTGAATTGTTTTTTTTAAATCAACACATTCGCGTCGGTATGGCGGGCTGTAAGTCACACCGGAAAAGTATGGCATGACACTACCGCCTACTTCTTTTTTATGGGCTATCGGTAAATTCTAAAATTTTTGTGTTACAAATCGTTTGACTTCGCTATTTTTCCAACGAGTTCGACTAATGCCCACGCGACTAAGCCGCCGGTACCAGCGTTCACACCATCGTTTTTCTTTTTGTCATTGCGTACTAAGACCCCTTTTTTTTTTTTTTTTTTTTTTAAGTGGGGAAATCTTGCATAGATACCCACGGCCTCCGGGGAAGGGGCCGTGGGTTATGTCGGATTCCTACCGACCAAAACCCCACTGTGTTCCGTCAAGCCGCAACTGCCGCATCAACCACGGGGCCACGGGTATGGTAGAATTCTTCCGTGACGCGCGTACTAAGACCCCTGTAGAACCGCCATCCTGTTACAAATGACTCGAAATTTTGTGTCAGTATCTCCCGGTCTATGACCAATATTTTTAAGATTTTATGAAAAAAAACCGGCCAAGTGCGAGTCGGACGCGCGCACCGAGGGTTCCGTACAAACCTTGTTTCTTTTGATTGCGTTGACATAAAAGTTTGATTTTGTTACAGCTTAAAGGTATTATAGACCTGTGTATTTGGTATGAATTTCAATTTAATACCTCTACGCGTTTATGAGGAAATGGGTAGTAAGTTTAAAATTATTAAAAAAAATATATTATGTGATGTAACTAAAAATTTATGGTTTTCGTAATTTTTTCTTTATCTATGCTATAAGACGTTGCTTCGTACCAAATTTCAAGATTCTGAGTTCACGGGAAGCACCCTGTAGGTTTTGATTCCCTTGCAAGTGTCGAAAATTTGCGGCATAAACGGCTGTATCTTTTGATTGCGTTGGCTTAGAAGTTTGATTTTTTCACAGCTTCAAGGGACAGTATACCTGAGTAATTGAAATAAATTTCAGCTTCATACCTCCACGCGTTCCTGAGAAAAAGGGTCTTGACAGACGGACGGACGGACGGACGGACGGACGGACGGACAGACGGACAACAAAG
Source organism: Colias philodice (assembly GCF_061535455.1). Lineage (NCBI taxonomy): Eukaryota > Metazoa > Arthropoda > Insecta > Lepidoptera > Pieridae > Colias > Colias philodice. The sequence continues at coordinate 4,572,602 of NC_143087.1, forward strand.
TGATCCTATAAGGGTTCCGTGTTTTCCTTTTGAGGTACGGAATCCTAAAAATAATTACTACTCTTACAGCTATGTTTTTTTTTGTTTCTATATTGAATAAAAAAATAGGCTGCATAATGCCTGCATAGTAATTACCTATCTTTCCCAATTTTATTGTTAAAATGTAAAATTCATAATTATTTTCACGCGGCAGATGATCTTCATGTCTTTTGCAAATAAAAACTGCGAAGTTTTTTTTAGCACAAGAAATGCCTATTACCTATAACCGTCTATTATTAAAGGTGTTACCTACCATTACAGCGATTATCGTAAACCCTGTCTAGCCGTTTCGGTCTAAACTTTCCGTTTCGTATTTAAAGTAGGTACCTAAGGTAACGGCACCAGTCGTGGACAAGCATCCAGTAATGGACAAAATAAATATTAAATTTAAATATTAAGACCAAAATTAACGTTGTATAATTTGGCAATACTTAAAACAAAAGTTTGGTTCATAAGCTATCAAAATACGACATTTCATCTTATTCGGCCAAAATGTTTGAAGATGGCAGAACGTTATGTTTAGTTGCTGCGACTCGTTTCGAAGAAATCCGTTTTTACTAAGAAAATCCTTAAGGAAGTGAGGACACAATTTTGGTTATAAGAATTTTTGTATAAATGTCAGCAAAATTATTACTTTTATTTATAGTAGTTAAGTGTACGAAATATTACACGATTTAGTATCATGATCATTATCATGATAGGTTATGTTGTTTAAATAAAATTCATCAGTGTCTATAACTGGATTTAATTCTATGGATATATCCATTTATGGACATATGTCGAAAATAAACTTTTTTTAAAGGTATTAATTACATACGCTTTTCTGTATTGTCTTTTCTTTCTGATTAATAATATACCTATCACGACCATTTCAAACAAAGGGTTCCAATATTGTACAACAATTGTCCGTGACTGGATTTGCTTTGGTTCCTATAATGGACAATGATATTTTTTGTTAAAATTACACTAATGGGTCCAACAACATAATATCTATCTAAACATGAAGAATATATTTTAGAACAATGGGTCATTATGTGCTGTGCGACTCGTTCTCGGCTTCATTCTCTATCACTGCGTAGAGAAGTCGCATACTTATGCGTATTGTAACGCATCTATCATAGAGAGTTCTCTGATGAACTGTTTGGATCGTTGTCTGCTGCTAAATTCCACCACCATATAGCACACACGCTTAAATTTCATCCACACCATCTTGACAACAGTTTAAAAAAAGCTTTTTGCCTCGTGCTACAATTTGGAATCCATATCGATGGACCGATCAGATTAAGGCTGCTGGCGAATTCAGATTGGCGATTCACTTCACGAGTGTAGCGGAATGCCAGGAAACAGAGAGATATGGCGGAACATCGTGAAGCGGGTAACATCTACCCCCCTAGAGTGATATTATGACGAAGAAGAAGAAGCCCCAAATGGATGGAATGGCAGTACTTTTTTTAGTTACATTTTTCATCCCTGACTTATTGAGAAAAAAAACCATATTGGTGTTTCTTAACGGACATAACTCGTATTTAATGATGCATTTGTCCAATTTTTGCCCAGAAAATGGAAATTAAGACTTTTTTAAATATTATAAGTATGCAAAATAATTAATAAGTACTATTTTTTATAAATACATCCCCGATTTATTGTATTCCAATCATCATTTTCAAGATTCTATTGATAACTATAAGTCTTCTCCAAGTGTAAATAACTGGAGAAACGACATTAGGTACAGTCCATAAATGGGTGTTCATAACTGGATGTTGTCCAAAACTGGGTGTCCATCATTAGATTTTTCACTGTCCAACACTGGTGCAAAAAAGTGGTTTTTTAATTTATAAATAACTTCATTATTAATTATGCATTGTAATCTTTTTTCTAACATTGCAAAAAACTTCAATTTTTTCCTTAATCTGTACAAGACTGGTGCCGTTACGTTATGTAGAATATAAACCTTCCTCTTGAATCACTCTATCTATTAAAAAAAACCGCATAAAACCTATGTCCCTATGTCCCTTTGTACGCTTAAATCTTTGAAATTACGCAACGGATTTTTATGCGGTTTTTTTTAATAGATAGAGTGATTCAAGAGGAAGGTTTATATGTATAATAACATCCATTAAATAGTGGAGAAGTACTGTTATTTTTGAGGTTTCTAATGTGATGTCGTAAATTTTTACATTTTTTCCGCTTACATTGCAAACGCAGGCTGAACCCTACGAGTTTTATCAAAATAATGTACTAAGTATTATACACATTGAAAAGGTCTACAGAAAAGTCCGCGATGTATATGTCTATCTCTTATGGATAACCCACAATAACTTTTTTTTGTCATTTACTTTTTACGACAAATAATGGCTAATTTTCGATGCGATTTTAACCAATACAGCATTAATCCTTAACCAATTAAATACCTTGAATACATTGTTCATTTAATATAGATCTACATGGCCCTTTACACCGTATGATTAGGGAATATTTTCGAAGATATTACAGATTTAAAAATTGCGGGACGTAGCGTTTGCGGCGGTACCGGCCGGCCGCCCGGCTATCGGGTGAGTCGAGCGGGCCGCTATGTTTTTAACTTTTTATATACAACGTTCACAGTTTTTCTGTAGTGTATTTAGTATCAGCATTGCACCCGTGCGAAGCCGGGGCGGGTCGCTAGTTTATAATAATAGTAGGATTAAAACTGCTTTTTACATTATCTCTCTGATTAAATTTTTAAATTTATCTATCAAATTAAATACTTAATTAAATAAATAATAATATTACCTTCACAATCGCCTAACAACGGTTTAGAGCAATTTTCCGTATCCTCTCCCATCTCACCGAACCGTTGTATCTGAATTATAATTTCTGAGAAACACGAAATATAAGGTTATTTATTATGCATACCATGTTTAAATAAAAATTTATAGTTGAATCGTTTCTATCGCCTTAAATACGTATTTTTTCATAATTTATCTATAATATTATTTTTTATTGACTTATGGATTTTTCCTGACCTATAGGAATTTTTGCGGCAAAGAGAAATTTTCCTCACGTATAGAAATTTTTCTGGCTTATAGAATTTTTCCTGACGTAAAGAAATTTTCCTGGCGTATATAATTTTTCCTGACTTATACAAATTTTCCTGACGTATACAAATTCTCCTGTCTTAGCGAAATTTTTCCGACTTATGGATTTTTCCTGACTTATAGACATTTTTGCGGCAAAGAGAAATTTTCCTCACGTATAGAAATTTTCCTGGCTTATAGAATTTTTCTTACCGTAAAGAAATTTTCCTGGCGTATATAATTTTTCCTGACTTACACAAATTTTCCTGACGTATAGAAATTTTTCTGGCTTATAGAAATTTTCACGACGTATAGAAATTTTCCTGGCTTATAAACATTTTCCTGACTTATACAATTTTTCCTTATTTACATAATTTTGCGGCAGAGAAATTTTCCCGACGTATATAAATTTTCCTGACGTATAGAAATTTTCCTGTCTTAAATTTTCCTTTCGTTTGTAAATTTTCCTGGAGTATATAAATTTCCCTGGCTTATAGAATGCTGGCTTATAGAAATTTTCCTGGCGCATAGAAATTTTCCTGGCTTATAAACATTTTCCTGACTTATACAATTTTTCCTTATCTACATAATTTAGCGGCAAAGAGAAATTTTCCTCACGTATATAAATTTTCCTGGCTTATAGAATTTTTCCTTTCTCATGGAAATTTTCCTGGCTTATAAACATTTTCCTGACTTATACAAATTTTCCTATCTATATAATTTTCCGACAAAGAGAAATTTTCCTCATGTATAGAAATTTTCCTTGTTTATAGAAATTTTCCTGGCTTATAAAAATTTTCCTGACGTATAGAAATTTTCCTTTCTTATGGAAATTTTCCAGCTTATAGAAATTTTCCCGACTTATGGAAATTTTCCTGACTTATAGAAATTTTTTCTGACTTAGCGTAATTTTTTTGTCAATCGAAATTTCCCTAACTATTGTTTAAATCATTTTTCTAGTCTTCCTAAAATTGGAAATTTTGACGACTGATTAAAGTAAACCACCCTCCTATTCCCACCCACATTGACATCCCGTACGCTATGCTCTCTATCCACAGGCCGCGCGTGCGCAGATGGCTCAGTATCTGCATCACAGATCTAGTATCTGCATAGCTAGCGAACGTATAAACTCGCCTGGTCGTTGGGCGTTCATGAACAATATCATCATCATCATTTTTATTGAAAATAATATTCATATATTTTTCTTTGCCCGCGGATTCCCCTGATGTTAAATTCGCATTAGTATGAGTCGTTTCACCGCTGTCAAAAGTTACCCATAACGAATAAACACACTTTCGCATTTATAATATTATGCTAGTGGTCCGCCCCGGCCCCCGGCTTCGCCCGTGGCACATATTTCGCAATAAAAGGTAGCCTATGTCCTTTCTCGGGTATCAAAATATCTCCATACCAAATTTCATGCAAATTGGTTCAGTAGTTTAGGCGTGATTGAGTTACAGACAGACAGAAAGAGTTACTTTCGCATTTATAATATTAGTATGGATTCGCACACCATGTGCAGTTCGATCCAACTTGAGAGATAGGATAGTTTAAACATGTAGGTACCACGGGCGAAGCCGGGGCGGACCGCTTGTAGGTATATAAAATTCTCGTGTCACAATGTTACTTTAAACTTACCAATAAATTACCTACTCCTCCGAAACGGTTGGACCGATTCTCATGACATTTTGTGTGCCTATTGGCATAATTATTGGGTGGATCTGAGAATCGGTCAACATCTATTTTTCATACTCCTAAGTGATAATTAAAACTTAGTAAAAATGTAATATGTATTATGATATTTTCATAATTTTACAACCCACATTTTAAAATAAAATTGTATTATTCTTAATAAGAATATAATACCTAATTAATCATTTATAGTACACTAGGTTTCCGCCCGCGGGATTTCCGGGATTGCGTAATTTTCCCGGGATAAAAAGTATCCTATGTCCTTTCTCGGGTATCTAAATATCTCCATACCAAATTTCATGAAAATTTGTTCAGTAGTTTAGGCGTGGTTAAGTAACAGACAGACAGACAGAGTTACTTTCGCATTTATAATATTAATAATAGTATGGATAGCACCAAAAAATATATTATTCCTTGGCTTTACGAAATTATGTAAGGAAGTCGTTGACCCGGCATGACTATAATATGCGCCACCTTCGATATTATCCAGCCAGCCAAAAGAAGTGAATGACCGCCCTGATATTCGTATTTTGTTCAGGAAAAATAGATCTATATGTATACTTAATTTTACGCGATACGTTTAGCGATTAAATTAAGACGCTTACTTAGGTAGGTATCTATTAAGAAAAATCATATTCCTTAAAATAATATAAGTAGATATATAATAACATCCATTAAATAGTGGAGAAGTACTGTTATTTTTGAGGTTTCTAATGTGATGTCGTAAAAAATTACATTTTTTTCCGCTTACATTGCAAACGCAGGCCGAACCCTACGAGTTTTATCAAAATAATGTACTAAGTATTATACACATTGAAAAGGTCTACAGAAACGTCCGCGATGGTATATGTCTATCTCTTATGGATAACCCACAATAACTTTTTTTTGTCCTTAATTTTGGAGTTCTGTAAGTGTTATACCGCGTTAGAATCCTTATTAAATGCTCTTTTAAAGCTACTTGCCAAACTGGAATAGTACATTTTTTTTCAGGACGATTAGTTGAAGTAGCGCGAAAAATTAATTTTGGAAACCTGGTACGGTAAAAAATGACATTTTCCTACAAGTTGGAGTGATCGGAACAGGGTTTAGGATCACAGGTTACATAAAGCGCTATTCGGGATGACGCAAGGGGAAAAAATTGGCATAGGGTTAATATTTGTAACAACAGGAATGAAAAAACTGTCACATGGTGTACATTTTCTGGAATAAAAAAAAAATCCATAACTCCAAAAATACATCACTTATTATTTTTTTTTCTGATAACTGGTATGGCATTACCTGTCAGAAAATTTCAGCTTGACTTCGACTTCTGGGACACCCTGTATATTTACAAAGTTCTTTATAGCTTTTGTTTCACAATAACTGCTTGCCCCGGCTCCGCCCGTATTCACCTACCTACTTGGGATAAAAAAAATTGTCTTTTTAGTTTTTACTTTAAAAGTACCTACTTTACTTATTGCTTATTACATAATATTATGGTTTTAGGTAGCATCCTTTAGATAATAAGTAAGTTTAGTTTTCGAGCTTATCGTTTTAAATGTATGGATAAACAAAAATATATAATTTATCTATATAAAAATTGAAGAGGTGTCAAAGCGACACCCAAGAGACACCCGGTCCCCCGGATGGAACGAAGCCAGCAGAGAAACACGCGTAGCAAAAACTAAAAAGTGTCGTTACAACTTTTCGTCTCAATTTTTTCCTTCTAGGCCTAGCCCCCTTTCGCAAGATATGGAACTTCGTTGCAATATTTCGTCTAGTATAATTTATTTATTTTAATGTAGAATGTAAACTGTGTTTTCAATTTTTAAACAACGTAAATAAGAACTATACATAGGTAATACATAACTAATAAGTATAATTATTATTATACTAGGTATTATATGTAAATAATTATACATCGGCAGAAATTGTAGCAAATGGCAGGTAAAGATTACATCATACATTGTTGTTAAGACTTAATACATTGCTAGTTACACGCGCAAGGAACCCAAGGTGATACCAACGCGGCATTTGTCCGTGGCGTGGCTTGGTGCGGGTCAGTTGCGGTCGCGTTGAGGAAGGTTGAATCGGGCGCACGCGCCGCGAGGCCTCACTTACCGCGGTTTCTTACGTTCGCTGACCGTGCAGCGCGTGTCGACGTTTCGCCCCGCCCGCCGCACCCTGCACCCTTGTCTCATCCGTTCAGACACCCCCTCGCGCCGCGCACTGTCGTTCAAATATGAATTTTATTTTAGGGCACATTTTTCAATACTTCTAAACAAAGTACCCCAATTATTTGATATGGAAGCCGATAACTAACCTGCCTCAATTACAACATGAAACCAAACGAAATCAAAACAACTACCTACCAAATACTCAATATTATGAATAATCTTATCTTTTTATAATAATATTCTGTTTATTGTTACCTAAATTGATATTAAAATTGTTTGTTCATAGATATTAGATAAGCTTGTACAAAAATATAATTTAGCTAGTAGGTATCCTTTCAGCGAATATTTCGCATGTAGGTACTTACGTTACCTACCTGATATATTTTCCTATGTTCAATATTAATCTTTTTGCACATTCGTATCATTAAGGTTTTTGCATGTCCTTGAGTTATTTTTATAACGCATAAGATTTGTTTCTCAATTCTCATGGTCGTGAATCGTGATATGGATTATATATATAATATATATATGTATGTCTGTATGTATATTCTTATCAAAAATAATATTATACCTACTAATGATAGGAAGTTATTGAGTTACTACTTACTATGTACTATAGGAAGTTGGAATATTTATATTTTATTACTTGAGGAATTTTATTAATTATAAGTTAAGTAGGTACCTACCTATACCTATTGAATCTAATTAATGGGTACCCAGATTGTACCTAAGAAAAATTTCCATCAAATGCTAGGTATCATATTGCACTATTAAATAAACATTTAGATTAGGTACCTACCTACGGTACCTAGATAATAAAGATAGTTATTTAAATATTGATAAAAAATAAAAATTAAAAGCCAATATTAAGATAGGTATAAACATCAATATTATGATGATAAAATATTATTGCCTACCTAGTGCTACCTATGTAATCTATACTATAATAATATTATAAAGAGGAAAAGTTTGTAATTATGTAAGTATGTATGTATGTATGTATGTATGGTTTTCACGCATAAACTACTGGACCGATTTCAAAAATTCTTTCACCATTAGAAAGCTGCATCTTCACTGAGCAACATAGGCTATATTGCATTTTCAAAAAAAAATAGAGATCCTTACCAAAAATGCAATATTGTAACCCAAGGTGTAAAAAAATCCTTAATAAAAATGCTGTCATCGCGTGCGCTGCGGAATCTATTGAAGATAGAACAAAAAAATGTTCTACGGTATTATAGAATGGATCAATATCTACAAAAAAGTCCGCGATACCATATGTCCATCTTCAGTAGTTATGTTACTACAACAACTTTTTTACGTTTTCAAAGTAAATAGAAGTGCCGTCAGTAATCAAACCATGTTATCCATACACATATATTAATCCTTATCCCATTAAATGAAGTTTTATTATAGACTGTTTCAATACTAGACTGGGGTAGAAGCCTTTGAAAATAATGAAAAGATAAAAAAAATCGCAGTCGGATGAAACCCATTAGAAAAGGAGGGGAATATGATAAAAATGTAAGGAAAAATAAATTACGGTCAATCCGAGTTCGGGAAGCGGGAGGGGGGAGCTTTTAAGAGAAAAAAATGGTTTCTCTCGATTTCCGACAAAACTACAAGTCCTATAGAAAAAAGTTCAATGGCAAAGTTGTTGGTAATTAAAAGTTCTACAACTTTTGTATTCACAATTTTTTCACATAACCTAAAAATTTAGGTGAAAAATTCAAAAAACCAAGTTTTTGGTCTTTTATTTCTATCTACTTCAAAATTTATTTTTTTTCAACGAAATTTCGTGGAAACTTACTTTATTATGTCCCAAATACACTGTAATTTATTTGATTGAAAATATTTATTTTTTCGCCTTATTTTGAATTAATACCAAAAAAACAACCTAATTTTCAATCGAAAAGTCACCCGTCCAAATATCAACTTTTTTCAAAAACTTGGGGTGCCTTTTATTCATTGAAATCTCTACTTTCATATGGTGTAAAAAAAATAAACACCACTATAGTAAATGTTCTCAGGAAATGCATACAAACAGTGTGATAATGAGCTTTTACTAAATCAGGCACAAAAGTACCTACTACCTAGGCACTTACATATTTTAAGATAAATGAAAACAGAAAGTAGGTATAGTACCTACCTAATGACTGCCTATGACTTAAACAAAATATTATTATACCTACTTATAATATTTTATGTAAATTATAAGTACTTATAAATGAATATGAGTAGGTACCTAGTATTTAATCCAATGCAATGTAATAAACGCGACTTCTTTTAAGTAATCAGGTAGCCCGTAGCTGTAGGTAGCTAGGCTAATATTTTTTTATAGCTAAGTAAATTAATGAAGTTCTCAAAAAGGAAATAATTACATTCATAAAAAACAACATAATATTCAGTCTAGTTGTGTAAGCTATTGTGAATTGTCCTAGACAGATAAAATACAAGCATCATAATAAGAGTGCGGGAGGAAGCGAGCCGGCCGACAAGTCACGCAAGCGCACTGCAGCCGAGAGTTCACACGCGTGTAGAAACCGCGGTGGGCCTCCACGTGTTTGAGTTCCCCTTCCGTTGCCACCGCGCCCGCTACCCGCTGCCCCTCCAACCTTCAACAAAGCCCGCGGTCGTCTATCGTATATGCAGATGTTATATACGTATACAATATACATTTGTGTGGCATAAGTACTGGGTTATTATTATTATCACAATATTATTGGTGTTTATTTTACAATGCAAGTGTATTTTTAATAAGGTACTTACTTACCTATATAAAAATATTTTTGTACATTAAGTAATTTCAATAAGACCTACCTATCTACTATGCAATGCTTATTTTACTAAAACTCTTATGCTAAAACTGTAAATAAGGACTTGGCGCTTACTTGGCGACAAAGCCAGAATTGCCTACTACAGCTACCTAACCGCTCCGGCTCGGGCTCTTGGCTCTTGCAAATAAAATCATCATCATCATTACGTATACTTAAATACATACTTTACTTACCTAGTATAAAACAAAGTCGCTTTCTCTGTCCCTATGTCCCTTTGTATGCTTAAATCTTGGAAAGTACGCAACGGATTTTGAATGATGCTGTTTTTTTAATAGATAGAGTGATTCAAGAGGAAGGTTTATATTATGTATAATAACATCCATTAAATAGTGGAGAAGTACTGTTATTTTTGAGGTTTCTAATGTGATGTCGAAAATAATTAAATTTTTTTTCCGCTTACATTGCAAAGTGCAAACGCAGGCTGAACCCTACGTCGAGTTTTATCAAAATAATGTACTAAGACCTTTTCAATGTACACATTGAAAAGATCTACAGAAAAGTCCGTGGTGGTATGGTGATGGTATATGTCTATCTCTTATGGATAACCCACAATAACTTTTTTTTTTCAGTTTTTTTTTACGACATATAATGGCTAATTTTCGAAGCGATTTTAATCAATACAGCATTAATCCTTAACCAATTAAATATCTTGAATACATTGTTGATTTAATATAGATCTATATGGCCCTTTACACCGTATGATTAAAGTGAATATTTTCCAAGATATTACGATTTAAAAATTGCGGGACGTAGCGTTTGTTGCGTGCGAAGCCGGGGCGGGTCGCTAGTCTTTGTAAAATTGGTTGTGAATTTTTTGTGTGCTTTTTGCTTTACCCATATCAATGCTCTACTCTTGCTCTACTCTTAGGCAATGCTTTTCCTATTTAGGTACTTAATCAAATATCTAATTGTTAAATGCAATACGTTAATTAAAATGTTTGCTATTGAATTGATACAAGATAATTTGTCATCAAGCGTTAATAATACACTGAACACAGGCGCATATATCAAGTATTAACAATTCAGAGATGTATATGTGTGAGTGTTGTAGAGGAGAACGGAGGACACGAAACGAACGCGGTGGCTTTAGCTCGCGAATTCCGCATTCGGCCGTGGACCGTCAGTGGAACGCACGCTTGTTTCGCTGTTTGATACTCGATCACAACCTACGCCAACATTGACGCCATTGGACTATACATAAGATTATAAATTCAACTTTTACTATGATAGGTGAGCATCTTCATCTTATTAGTTTTTATTTATTATTCAAATAATATTGATTGATTATTTCTTATGACGTAATTATTAGAATTAAATATTAAATAATTGTTTAGCCTATTATTGTATAAAATGCAATAATTATTATATTATAATAAATAAGTAAATAATATTAAATGTTTGTGTATTTATGTATTGCTTTTATTATTTTGACTGCGAATCAGTTATTTTTTAATTCCCAAAAATATTTTTGGATGTGTTTTGAATTTACTTATGTGAAATATTTAAAATGTTATATTCTATTTCCCTTGAAATTATAACCGAAATGGTAGGGAAAGTAATGGAAGTTACGGGGCGCGGGACGAAGGGTGTAATAAAGCGCGGATACGGGGTCGCTGGCCCAAACACGTGGAGGCGCACCGCGGTTTCGACGCGTCAAAACCGCGGTGCGCCTCCACGTGCCGGCTGAGGACATTCACTTCGCTTTACTCCGCGCGCCCCTCACCTCTCTCCGAGCCCGCACTTGTGCATCCTGATATTCCTGATCGCGTTTAACATCCACAACAAACATAGTACTGTGGACGGTCGTTTATTATATTATTTAATTGTAAAAGTGTATAAAGCAAGGTATAAAGTATTTTATTATGAGTGATGAATTAAATTGTGGTTTTTATTATTCTGCAGGTGAAGAAGAACGTGTTCATCAATGTCGAGAATGTGGCCTGACCCTATCAACTCGAAGTGCTTTAACAGCACATACACGTTCCCACCGAGTCGCTGCTGATGCTCACCGGTGCGACGTGTGTCATAAGACATTTGCTGTACCAGCTCGGCTAGTACGCCATTACCGCACACACACCGGAGAAAGACCTTTCGAGTGCGAGTATTGCCACAAAATGTTTAGTGTGAAGGAGAATCTTCAGGTCCATCGAAGAATACATACGAAGGAAAGGCCGTATCGATGCGGTGTATGCGGTGCTGCCTTTGAACATTCGGGAAAATTACATCGCCACGCACGCATTCATACTGGGGAGCGACCACACGCTTGTCCGCATTGCCATAAGACATTTATACAATCTGGGCAATTAGTTATACATTTACGAACGCATACAGGAGAAAAGCCTTATAGATGTCCAGCACCCGGATGTGGCAAGGGATTCACTTGCTCTAAACAACTGAAAGTACACTCGCGTACACATACCGGTGAGCGGCCCTACACGTGCGAAATATGTTTGCGAGACTTTGGATATAATCATGTATTGAAATTGCATCGATTCCAACATTTCGGTGAACGCTGTTACCGCTGCACAGTGTGTGATGGTACTTTTAATACTAAGAAACAAATGGAAGCGCATATTTATAAGGAACATGGTGCCGATTCCGCGCAAGGTCCCAACTCTCAAACGTCTACGCCGCTAGTAAATGGAAACGTGATGTGCGATATAGTCGAGGCGGCTTTACAACAATTACCACCCACGCCGCCGAGCTCGCCACCTTCCCCTCCGGGTGCTACGGCAACATCGAGTTCAAATGCTTTGCCAACTTCCGTTGTTCCACCGAACGCGTTTTCGCCGACGCCTTCGCCCTCACCGTCGCCCCCCGCGGATCCGGTGGTTTATCATCATTTTACGCTAGCGCCTTCGTCTCTCCCACCCAGGAAACGCAAACTTATTCCACATATAGAAGAGCCTGCACCGATAGTCCGTCATACATCAGTGATACAATTTGCACCTGCAGCTGCAGAATCCTCATAGCAATATTAAGCTTTAATTGATAGTTTAATTTTAGTTCAATAATGCTTATTTTAAATTCAAAGGCTGTTTTTGACTGCATGGTTATTAGTATTAGTCGTAATTATTTGTATTAGGGAGTAAGGTAAAATGTACTAGATGATAATTTGTATTATTGAGCTAGGTACTGGACGTTATTTTGGCATAATAAAATCCCGCCATAATGTTTGCATTGAAAAGACTAATTATATAATATTAGAATGCATTTGTGTCATTTTTAAGTGTAATGTAATTAAGTTCTTATTATTAGTGTGTTAGTGTCAATATATCAGATTAAGCAAGCCACTAAAAATTACCTAAAACTTTATATTTGTATGCTTTTTTAAATCTTATCCTTCATTCACATTGTCATGTATCTGTTACATTTGGTATGCAATATTACTTTAAATAAAGGCTGCATCGCTTAATTTTCGTTAGTTTTTATTTTATTAAACCTTCATACTAAATACGAAGCTGAAGAGTTAAATATAAAGCTGAAGAGTTTGTTCGCTGGAAGTGAACGTGCTAATCGCGGGAACTACTGTCCTGATTTTAAAACTTAGTCCATACTAATATTATAAATGCGATAGTAACTCTGTCTGTCTGGCTGTTACTCATTCACGCCTAAACTACTGAACCAATTTGCATGAAATTTGGTATGGAGATATTTTGATACCCGAGAAAGGACATAGGCTACCTTTTATTGCGAAATATGTACCACGGGCGAAGCCGGGGCGGACCTCTAGATAAATGCGTGTGGAAGCCACTTTAGGTTAATACATACTTAATAAGTATTGTCAATTTATTATGTACCTACTCTATGATTTTTTTTTATTAGGTCCGCTAACTGGACGTTCCAACATTTAGAAATAGTGAAAATACAATCATAATCTTTGTGACAAGAGTTGGACGGCCTTCGAGCGAACACAACATGCAAAATATAATATGTAATTATAAACCTACACTTGTAACAATAATTAAAATTAACAATTAAAACAAATTTGTTAGAAAAAAATTAAGATATCATACAATTAAACTTTGTTTGATAACATTATTAAAAAAATCCCTACCAATAGGTATACTACGCATATTAATCGGGTGTACAACCAATATCAGATTAGCCCTAGATTACTAACCTTCGTCGATTCGACGACGCGTCACCAAAAAAACCGCTATAACTTTTAGGCTCGCGACCGTATGGTTTTGTTATGGTTCTCTTACTTCAGCTAATCTCAGCTGACTCGTTGCGCTTGCGATGGACGGTAGTGCTTTGTACGTGGAAGGTCCACACGCACTGTTCCAGCAACCATGGCTCGTCACATCGACGAAGGTTAGTATTAACGTAACTTTTTGTACTATTTAGTTAAGTTAAAATTACGTTAGTTTATCTTTTATAATGGTGCATATAATTTAATTTTTAGATACGATTCATATGTTATTATTAGAAGTCGAAAGCGATGAGGAAAATTTATCTGCGAGAGAGCCTGAAGACCACATTGAGGCTGATGAGGCATGATACGGAGGGTGATGATGAAATTTCTACTGTAAATAAAGAGCAATTTCCAGATCAAGATTATGAGGCAAGTAGTAATACATCTCCCCACGTTCCATTTGAAGACGAGACACCTAGCACTTCAGCTGACCCTAGCGATTTGATTATAAGACCATCGCGTACCATTCTTCTTGGGAAAACAAACACATATGGTCATCACAACAGTCAAGGTCACAAAGCAGAAGACCTTCAAGGAACATAGATACATAGCACGTGGGCCTGTACGCTTTTTTGAAGATATTTTAGATCCTCTTCAATATCTTTCAGGTATTAATTACTGATGACAATACTGATACTCTGTGGGACTCAATCACATAAATTTTATACATGCCAGGAAGAAGTAATGTGAATGTTATAAATCAGACTGAGCAAAGTAATGCTGCTAATGTCCACAGTAAAATAAAATAAACATATGTGCTATATGTCCCTCCGTAAAGCAAAGGTAGACTAAAAATAGGTGCACTAAGTGCAAAAAATCGTTGTGTGGGGAACACAAACTTGATGTGTGTCACAAATATTTTAGATCCTAAGCTATTATCAAAATTGTATTTTGAATTAATTTTTCAGATATTATTTTTGTAATTAATAGTTTATTTAGTGATATATATTATATGTACGGAATTTTTCAAAAATTTAAAAATGTTCATAAAGCGTGTAAACTATATGATCTCATTTTGATGACTCTTTGAATTAAAACTTAAAATAAATATTTTTATAATATGTAGATTAATAAATTGTCCTTAAAATAAAAACATAACTACAAATATGTTTTTTTAATTAAACCCCTAAATCCCCTCCAATAAACAGCGTAGTCGAAACGACGAAGGTTAGTATTAAACGTCGAAAAATAAGGTTAATGTTCTAGGGTTAGAGACGGGCACAGTTACATTTTCTGTAACGGAAATGCTTGCTTTCAAACACCTATAATATTTTAAATTAGGCGAAATTAGAAATATGTATGTGGGTACTGGGTGATGTCTAAATTAGTAAAGCAGAATTTGGAAACTAATTAAGATCTAAACTGATATCCTTAGGGTTGCTTTTCCCATATTATATGCGCAACACTAAGAGCGTTTTCACATTATCCGATCCGATATCGGATATCGGAAGCCGATAGCCGATATCCGATATCGGAGGGAAGTAAAATGTATGAAATATGTGCCTGTCTTTCACATTGTCCGGTCCGATATCGGATATCGGAGCCGACACCGATATTCCCAGTGGCTATCGGACGATAATGTTCAGTGTTGCCAACTCAATTTTCGAAAAGGCAGTATACCAACAGCAAAAAAGCACTAGTTTGTGTATTTTCAGTCTTATAGGGCGCTCAATCTTTAAAAAAATTCTTTGCTTTTAACCTAAAACCCTTTCTATTAAAAGAAACCTTTTTTTTATTAAGAAGACACACATTTAAGTATTTATAGGCATTTAAAATACGATTTATACGGCAGGTATTTTTATTTGCCGTATTAAAATATACGACAATTGGCTGAACTGAAGTAAACAAAAATATATTGCATTCTTAAATTCAAATATCTATCTTCGAAAACATTAGTGTCTAACATCTTTATTTTATCTCATTCTGCCTCGCTCCTCCTCCTACTCGGATGTTGGTTGTACTGTTTATTGTATTGTTGTCATTGAGTGCTTTGTTTTTAACCGACTTCAAAAAAAGGAGGATATTACACACTGATTTTATTTTTATTTTGAATTTACAACAAAGAATACAAAGTTTGAAAAGTCTTAATTCTAAAATAATTGTTTATGACAATAAAATAATTTATGTATCTTTACTTACAGGAAATTACAACAATCATATTACAAATATATTTGAACGAGTGACAATATTATTTTAGGATATTACAGTGTAATAAGAAAAAGAAAAGAAAATGTGAACAAAGATTGTATCACTTAATAAATTTATCATAGGTACTACATGAACTTTTATAAATGTATGTAGTGAAAAAACGTAGAAAAATGACTAAATGACTAGTACGTCTTGCTAAAAATACATTTACATTTTGAAAGGTATTTACTAATATGTATTACCATAGACAAATATAAATTATATTCGTCCATGGTATTACTAAAACTATTAACTAATACTAGGTTGTAGTAGGTATTGATATAAATTTATTTAATTTATATTGTGTTAACATAAGTATATTATGTTATACAAATGACCGATATCAAAACTATTTAGTAAATAGCACATCTAAATAAACATTTTACTTTTCTTTTTTGAAGTTGTTTTTCTTTATCGTAGTTATTTTTAATGTACATGTACAACTATGATTTATAACATTTGATTTTTTTAATTATACCTTTTTTTATCAACTGGCAATTTAGTTTAGTTTTCTCTAAAAATTTCTGGCAACACTCATGATGATATCGGAACGATTTTATCGGACAATGTGAAAGGGCAAATTGTATCCGATATCGGATATCGGCTATCGGCGTCCGATATCCGATATCGGATCGGATAATGTGAAAACGCTCTAAGGCGCAACATAACCAAACGCACTCCGAGCGAGAGGTCTCTCAACGGTAAACGGTCCTTGTCTAACATTTTGACAAATAAAATAAACCAATAAAATAATTTTATATTAATGAGGTTTGTAGAATCGGTAGTGATACCTTCAAAGTTCAAACACGTAAGAGATACATTTACTACATATTTACTACATATAAAAACTGTATTATTCAGCCATTCAGCTATGTATGAAAATTATAACATACGGAGTTTACACTTTTACGGTAACATAATGGTAGTTTTCGAATTACAGAGCATTATGCGACTCAGTGGCGCACAATGCCGAATAATTATGCTGAATTAGTTTTCAAATGCACCAAGTATATGCAAATTGTATATTCCTGTAAAGAAATTTGTTTGTAGATTCGAATTCTAAAATGAAATTGTATTCACATTTTAAATGTGAATTTATATAAAAAAAAGTCAATGTTTGTACCTTCATCCATACTTACATTTATTTTTATAACACAATTTGAATTAACTTTGATTATTTCGAAAAAAATTGGTTGTTTGTAAAGTAGGTTTACGATCGAGATGTTTACGTGATAACGTCTTATTGGTGGCAGCGCTCGAGATGGGACGGGAGATCGGTCCGACGTCTCTCTCTCGTTATACCTGCGATCGCGCTCGTGAGGTTTTGGTGTGACACAAGTTTCTGAACATGTCACCCGACTAAAACGATTTTAAAGACGTTATCACCAAAGACTGTTATCACCTCAAAAACTACAATGAAACGAAAGCACAGAATACATAATAGTAGGCTAAACGCTACAGAACGGACACTCTCCGCCTCCCGCCAAAATTAAACTTACCTCACCCCGCGCGAACGATCGCGAATCACGAGATTAAAATGGGCCATATTTTTCTGCAAGGACAATACGCAACGAAGATTGACAACATTAATCAAATTGACTTAAAGTAATTTTATTATTTTGGATTTGTGATTATCGTTTTTCGTAGAAAATGGTTAGATATTGTGCTGTTTACGGATGTATTTCATCACAAAAACGTGAATTTTTTTTTTATGCTAGTCACAAATGTGCCAACCAAAAAGCGTTAACACACACATTTGCAGTCTCTACAGTGGGACTGTCAAAACGATAATTATTTTGTATGAGTGTCCGGGGTGTGACGAAAGCTTTAAAAATTATTCCAACAATTAATAATATAACTTGTATACGTAGTATATTATTATTAGTCTGTGATATTACTAACGATAATATAAGATTTATAAACAAAACATTTCGATCAATAGCATCGATTGCACGTATCAATTCACGCGCATTATGCTCGATTGTGCGAAGCGTTGCTGTAGTTGAAACTTAAGCTGTTGAAACATTCAACGTTAAGCATTAGAGCGTTTTCACATTATCCGATCCGATATCGGATATCGGACGCCGATAGCCGATATCCTTTAACCTTTTTTTGAAAACACACATATGTATTTATAGGCATTAAAAATAAGATTTTTACGGCAGCTATATTATATTAATATAGCTGCCGTAGAAATCGTATTGCCGTATATTTTAATACAGTAATTATACTGTATTAAAATATACGGCAATTGGCTGAACTGCAGTAAACAAAAATAATTTGGAAAATCCAAAAGTGCACGCCTCATAATTTTTTTTTATAAATATTTATTAATTATTATTTTTGTTTATTTAATAACAATTAAACCACATCGAATCAGGCCCTGAAAAATGAAAGGGTTCTATTCCTGAGCATACTCAAGCGTAAGAGAAAAAAAAAGACTCGATTAGTAAAGTATATCGGTCGCTATCGTGTTAACAAGAAAAAGGATCCGCACATACAGACACACGGACGTCCAAGACAGAACTTTTTTAAACTGTTTTTTAACTAGTTTAAATAAAAAAAATGACATCAAAAATATCATGAACGTTAAAAATAGTGTTTTTTCTTAATATGTGTGTGTATGTATTATCTTACAAGTGCAATGTATGATACATAAAGACATTTTAAGTTTGAAAAATCAGATGTTTTGCGCGAAGCGACAGTAGTACCCACCTCAACGCTTCGCTTATGAGGCGTGCAAAAATGTTGTAAAGATATGTGTAGGGTAAAGGGTTAAAACTATATAAGGGTTAAATTTATTAAAATCACAAAAAGACATGAATCTGAAACGCTATAATATTTACTATAATAAAATAATAATGGCAATAGATCATACACGATGCACGACGCAAAACGACAGTGAATAGCGTTGACGTACGTCAATAATTATTATTATTATCAGTATATACATATAGTAGTCTTTGATTATTATCTTGCTGGATGTGCACGACCAACTTTTCATCCAGCAAGCACCCCCACCACCGCGAACGTCGTGCAGATGGACAGTGAATAGCGCGGACGTACAGCAGATTAGTGTTGCCAACAGAAATTAATGTAAATACTTGGAAACGTGGCCTATTGATATGATTTTTTTGTGATAACTTAGTGAGTACATGAGCAAGCAAGAAACGGTTATTTTATATTTTTATGTACACAGGAAATCCCAATTATCATTACTTTTGGATCAACCTTGTACACATGGACAGTTTATATTCAGAAGTTATTATTTTAAAAGAACTCCAAGGCGAATTGTTGAATAACACAGATTTTATGCAAAAGTCCACTGCAGAAAAATGGCAATTTATTTAAAAAAAAATATCTTGACGAATTTGTTTGTTTAAAAAAAAATGATTAGCTATATACTCTCTGTTCCCGCCACTTTAGCATTTACTGAAAGAGTCTTTTCGGTCATGAATGTGAAGTGGCGGGAAGAGAGAAACCGAGCTTCATTAAAAATTAATTAAAAATGAGCTCTTGAAATATATAAATTTAGATTTGGAATGTTTGGATTCATATAATTCATTTAAAAATAATGAAAAATTCTTAGTTACTGCAAAAAGTACAAAAAAATACATTTTTAAAAATATTTATTTACTCTTTATTTACCTCCTTTAAAATCAGATATACTCTATTTCTTCAAATAAAAGTTGGCAACCCTAGCCATGCTTGATGCGCGCACGATCACGAAAGCGACAGCAACGCAACTTTTTCTTTAAAATTTTCTGCATTTATCAACATGGTTTTCGAAGAGACGGTTGTGGTCTGTGCTCTTGTCCCGCATAGTTCCCATTCCCGTGGGATTTCCGGGATAAAACCTATCCTATGTGTTAATCCAAGTTATCCTCTATATGTGTGCTAAATTTCATTGTAATCGGTTCAGCAGTTTATGCGAGAAAACTGAAAACCATACATATGTACCTACAAACCTTTCCTCTTTATAATATTAGTATAGATATGTAATCGTAATAGTAAAAAGTAAAGTAGTTTTTATTTAATACTTTTTAGTGTATTTTTCAACACGAATCAAACGAGCTCAACCTCGATAAAGTTGAGTCAATATATTACTAAGTTCGTATGGCCACTTTCCGATTCCATCATCAAATCAGCTCTATCTCATAATAATGTTTCATCGCTATCCAATTTACATGCGTATACAAAATTTCAGCTCAATCGGTTTCCTGAAAATGAATCAAAGTTACTTGCTACATTTCAATTAAGGGGGCGCATAAAGCAAAATAACCAATCTTCTATTAGATGATACGTGTAATATGCAAGACTAAATCTAGTTAGTTTTGGTTTTATCTGCGATAAACCACTTTTGGCGCTCTTTTTTTCTCGAGATAAACGTTTGATTTTGGTTTGTGGTTTATCGCAGATAAAACCAAAACTAAAAGTAATTACACAAAATGCTCTGACAAATATCTTGCAAATGTTTTAATATAATTGTTTATGAAAAAAAAAATCATAATAAGTATTACCATGTCAAGTAGAAAACGTAAAAGTGTGAAAATTAGAGCTAACTTGGTGTTTTTTTTTTATCGAGTAAATTTTAATATTTTATGTTTTTGATTAAACAGAATCGTTGAACATATCATCTAGTTTGATATATATATTTTATTTTTTAGATTTGGTCTTGCATATTACACGTATCATCTAATAGAAGATTGGTTATTTTGCTTTATGCGCCCCCTTAAGTCATCGAGATCCGACAAAAATGCTCACAAAATAAAAACTACTGGGCTTATCCGAATAAATTTTATGGGACCAATCCCACACCATTCTGCATCAAACAAAAAAAGAGTCACGTAAATCGGTTCAGAAACCTCGGAGTAATCGGTGTACATACATACAAAAAATATACCGGCCGAATTGATAACCTCCTCCTTTTTTTTGAAGTCGGTTAAAACTACTGTGTACGAGAATAAATACGTTGACATAAATACGTATTATCGCTACGCCGGTTACGCGGCAACTGGCCGGCGGCCGCCGACAGGCAACATTTTTGTCGCCGTGCGCGCACTTGCATTGAAACCAATAGATAGGGCGACAGTTGCGTCGCGGGCTTGTCTCCGAACCCGCGGACAAAAAAGTCTCCCGGGAGTTGCGTCGCTACGTACGCGCACTTTCATACTAGCCCATGGCTGGAGAGACAAAATAGTTGCGGAGACAAAATTGTTGCGGAGACAAAGTTGCTCGTGCGCGCTCGCTCTTAGAATTTAAGATAGCACTAGCATCTAGCAACACAAATGCCGGCGTACTTTCAAATTTGACATTGACTGATGTTTGTTCATTGTTGTAGATTGTTGTTTTGCCGCTAACTAACAAATTTTATTTGTATTTTATCTAAAATAATCTCATTAATCCTGAATCAAAATGGTACGTTGTCTTGTATTTAATCAGATTTATTTTTCATCTTTTTAACCGTTGAATATTAGAAAATATTAAAGAGGATAATGTATTTTGTTTTTATTTTCAGACGATCGGAAAGAACAATAAAATGCAACAGCATATAAATTATCGAGTCAGAGTGATATTACAAGATTCTCGTACTTTTATAGGTACGTTTAAAGCGTTTGATAAACATATGAATTTGATATTGGGGGACTGCGAAGAATTTAGAAAAATTAAATCCAAAAACAGTAAAACCGCGGACCGTGAAGAAAAGCGAACGCTAGGTTTTGTATTGCTACGAGGAGAAAATATTGTTTCATTAACTATCGAAGGTCCTCCGCCACCGGAAGAAGGATTACCCCGTGTTCCTTTACCTGGTGCGATTGGAGGTCCAGGCGCTGGTCGTGCGGCAGGTCGCGGCGCTGGATTCGGAGGACCTCCACCAGGTCTTCAAGGACCTGCGAGAGGAGTCGGTGGACCGTCGCAACAACATATGGCACCTGGTGGCCGTGGACAAATGTCGGCGCCTCCACAAATGAGAGGAGGACCTATGATGGGAGGCCCACCACCGGGCATGATGGGTGCCCCACCTGGCATGGGTCGAGGAGGACCGGGTCGTGGACCTCCAGGAATGCGCCGTTACTAAAGTGTATTTGTCTAATAAGTGTAATACTAGAAAATATTTTTGAATATTGTGGCACGTAGGTGTTTATACAAATAAGTATGATTTACAATTATTGAAAAGGAGTAAATGAGATACCTGGTCACAAGTGTTATTGAAGTGAAAGATAATAATAATGTGTGTGTTTAAAAAATAAACAATCTGTCATTAAACAGCTAATATGTGAAAGGTTATTTGATTCCTATCATAATAAATTACTTATTATGTAAGTAACCATCTATTATTTTTATTTTGAAGTAAAATTTCATTATAAACAATGTTTCCCTAAACATATTTTTTTGTTGTTGGTGTCAACTTTGTTTGTTAAGAAATTAGAAATGGTTGGATTCAAGAAATTTCAGTTAATCTAATCTATCCAGTTTGTCTAAGAAATCTTTATGAGGTTTATTGGTTTATCAAAAATTACAGTGACACTTGTTGCATTACTAAGCATTTCCAACAGGAAATAATTTCTTGTTTTGGAGTGTTGCTTGGATTTGATTGATAGATCTGTAAGTAATTAGTAAATCACGTAGGCCTAAAACCACAAAGAACTGAGTTGATGTTAGTTAGATTTGCATTATAAATCATTCTATAAATAAATATTATGATTTCTTTGGAATTAAATTTCTCTTGATCGATGTCCATTAAATTGGAAAAATTAGAATGCCAAATATTATTTCAAAAGTATATCTTTTTTATTGAATTAATGCATTATTTGCAAGACTCACGACGAAAATCCAGGACTTCTTCCCTCTATGATGGAGAAGTATAGACCTATCCATCATTTTAATTAAATGTGAAATTGTAAAATAAAATAACAGAACATAAATTTTAAATTTTCTGTATTTACACTGGAGTTAATGTGAATTATTTGTTACTTGATACATCTTGATTACAAGCAAAGGGTTTATTAATCTAAGTATATTAAATAGGGTAGGCCTTGAAGCAAATTTCATTTTATAGGGTATATTTTACTATCTAATTTTTTTTTAAATAAAGAGTCAATTGTTAAATTCATGATAAACAAGAAAAATACACACAGAGTATGGTATATCACATTAAGGTTATAATTTACCCTTCCATTGGAATAATATTTCTGTCATATTAATGGTAGTAATAGGTATATATCTCATATATAAAATTCTCGTGTCACAATGTTAGTCTGCATACTCCTCCGAAACGGGTGGACCGATTCTCATGAAATTTTCTGTGCATATCGGGTAAGTCTGAGAATCGGCCAACATCTATTTTTCATATGTACCACGGGCGAAGCCGGGGCGGACCGCTAGTTTTTTTTATAAAATTGAGATTTGAAATTCATTTCATTATATATTTTAGGAATTATTAACATTGGAATAGTCATTTATTAAAAATATAACATTTGGTTACACATTACAATTATCATATTAATGTAAAGCAACTTCAATTTCCACTGTTATTTTTGTTTTAAAACTTATTATATGACTGATCACTAAATAGTTATTAATCTATTAACATAAAAAATACAATCACTAAAGGTATACAATATACATATAATAACTATAATGTAAAAAAGTAAAATATTAAAAAATAATATCACAATAGTATTTACGAATACCCAACATCTTTGGAATTAAGGCAGCAATCATAAGCAGTTAAAATTAAATTAGAAACAATGCAGGTAATAAGTACAGTACATAAGGAATCTATTTTTGTCAATTGTATTTATGACTATTTAAATAATTACCTATTTAATTATGGCTAATTTTATAAATGCATTACAGTAAGAAACATTATGTATTTAATATAATGTATAGGAGTTGTATTATACATTTTATTTAATTACGTTTTGGTGTTGAGATTTATATATAGCTATAATTTAAATATTTATAATAACTACTAATATAGAACTGCCCTTATATTATTATCAATGTTATAATTATAATATAAATTCATACATTAATGGTCAAAATTATTGTAAGGAATTACAACGGTATTAGACATACGGAATTATTTACTCATAATACTCGATAAGCAGTTAGAAGTTACAAAATGTGAAATTATAAATCCATACCATGGTGAAATGTGTAAACTAAACTTTATAACAAATAAAAGAGTAAATTTGATACCTACAGCTAATTTCGCGTGACTTCAATTAAGCATGATAAGGAATTTAATAATAATAAATAAAATTAGCACATTTACATAATGCTATGTTGGCAGTCCCGTTACATATCTTAAGTAACTTTAAATTTTCCATAAATGTCCTAAAACCTACATCATTATGTAGTAACATCACCAGTCTTTTGCGATTGTTGCTTCAAATATACAGCATACATCTGCCTAGCTTGATTTAATACCCTGTTGACATTATGCTTTCTCACCATTTTATCAAAATGCATTGCTAATTCATTATAGTCCATACGATTGCGCATTACATAATCTCTATGTTGCAATAATACTGTAAGACATAAATACATGAGGAATGGATTACCACCACCAAAAACGATAGGAGAAGGCAAACTACTAATACTGTTCTTACTTGTACTATCAGTAGCTGTAACAGTGTGTATAGATGCATTTTTTAATGGAGGTGGTTTAAAAACCTCATATTTTTTCTGGAAGTTATTTATTGTTGATGCTACACTTTGTAGGTTTGATTGCTTTACATTTAAAAGTGACTCACAATTCTTTTTTGCATTTTCTAATTCTTGTGACATGTTAGAGAAAAATTTATGTGATTTCGGGTTGTTTCCATCTTCTGTAACTGGATTGCTTATAGAATCTACTGGGTCAGAAGATTCAGATTCACTGGAATGTGTATTAGAATGCTTATTGTTATGACATAAATCCTGAGGTTCCAGAGAATGATTTTTTCTTAATAATCTAATTGGTGTGACAGACTTTTTTCCAGAATGCTCCTCAAATATTTCCCCTGTGTCACCATCAAAATCTAATTCAGCTTGTTCATCAGGTGTGTGTGGACAACTAGCAGTTGTTCGCGTAGTTGGAGTGTTGCGATGAAGGGGATTCTCCCAAAGATATATATCCTCTGCACTTCTTGCATTAATTTTAGTTGTGTCTAAAAGTGGTGACTTTTTCAAAAAATCCATTGATTCAGTAACTTCATTTTGAACTTCTAATTTATCATTTTCCGTATCTTTCTGAAATTTTGTGGGTTTATCTTCTGTGCTTGTAGATTCAGAAGGAGAATCACAAATCATACTGCATCTATTAACATATGAAGAGCCAAATACTTGACGGTCTAAATGTTCTAATTCTAATCGTAATTCACGGGTCATGGAGGTAGTCATGGGATAATATTCTTGTGAATCATCAGGGCTACTGCCTTCATTTAATTCCAAATTAATTTTTGAATTACTATGATTTTTAAGTATTTTAGATGTATCAATAAGTAATGTTTTAGTTAGTGTTACTTTGGGGCACTGTTTTGAATCAATATTATCAAGATCAGTCTTTAGACCCATTTCTTGTTTAATATTCACGTATTTACTACCTGTAGCAAAATTAAGAAATTCATTGAGATTTTTTATCATTTTAACTTTTGGCTTATTGCTTGTTGAATCAAGGCAATTGGAATCATCAAGCTTATCTAATGATGAGAAAAATCTATTGTTATGTATGGATATTTTATCTCGTAGTATTCGGATTTGGCTCCCTAATGGAGTGTCTTTCATGTCAGCTTGAGATGTTCCATTGAATAAATTTCCTGTACTAGACCAACTAGTTTGCGAATCTAAGACCTCAATCGCTTTACTATCTTCAGGAACACTTTTCATGATGGGTTTCGAAAACTTATGTATATCTTTTTCATGTAAATTATATTCAGTGACTTCCTCAGTTGTTTTATCGCATATTTCTTTTGTAGTATTACGCAGCTGTAAGGCAGCCTCATCTAGACTTTGAAATTCTTTCGCGTGCTTAAGAGATGAATTAGTTAATGCTTTTCGAGCTGCACTTTCGTCTAAACTATGATTTATTTGCTTGGTCGTGGAAAGTTTTGGTGTTTTTATATTTGCTAAGCTAAAACTGGAGCTTTGTCTTCTTATTGCGCATACTTTAGTATATGCATTTTCTCTCGGTGCTTTAACTAGTGGGCTTAAAGGTGTTGGATCTACAGTTACCTCAAAAGTTGGATCAAAATCTTTTTCTTGTAAAGGTAATTCTGTAATGGGAGCTTTTTGAGGTAAAGAAGCCCACAGGACTTCTAGCATCCGTAGTGCATCATCAAATGCAAATTCTCGCTTCATTTCTAGAAGTAGCCATCTATAACAGAATAGTAGATCATCTGCTTGTTGTGATTTTAAATAGTTGTAGAAGTCAGGGTCATACACTTGTAGTGATTCAGTGAGATGAGTAAATTTCAGTGTCATTGCTTCTCCATCAAGTAGGAAATTAGGATAAAGTCTAGCCATAAGCGCACAAAGGCAAATGTATGCATGAGCTTCATCACCCATGGTCACTAATAGTGGTGATGCTAAATCTGACATTCCCTGACAATAACTTACAGTTGGATGGTAGAGAGCATATCTGTAAAAAAAGAGTAAGATTATGAAGTGCAGATTGAAATAAACAGTCTAGTTAAAATTAAATCATGATTTGTTACGTGAAATAAATATAAATAAGCTTAAAAGAGAGTAAAAATTCTTACGTTGTTAAAATATTGAATAGAGAGGCAATATTTTGATTATCATCACTTCCGGCGTAAAAGTTATGATGCCTATCTGTCCTAAGAACGTCTTTCCGTACCATACTTGTAACATAGGCCAAATCACCATTTACCTGAAAGTGAGTAGATCATAATGATTATTCAATTAATACAGTCTATGAATGCCATGAGACATTTTCTAAAATTGGGTGTGTTGGACAAATCAATAAGTACATAAAACAACAAAAAATCTTTAAAATATTATAATAGTACTAGCTTTCCGCCTGCGGCTTCGCCCGCGTTTTCAAAGAAAAACCCGCATAGTTCCCGTTCCCGTGGGATTTCTGGGATAAAACCTAGCCTATGTTACTCGTGGATAATGTAGCTTTCGAATGGTGAAAGAATTTTTAAAATCGGTCCAGTAGTTTATGAGCCTATTCATTACAATCAAACAAACAAACAAACAAACAAAGTTTTCCTCTTTATAATATTAGTGTAGACTAGTACTAACTAGTAACCGCGGGCGTAAGCTACTAAGCTTACGCCCGCGGTTTCGCCTGCTTTATTTAAAACATCATAAATTATATAAGGTACTAAAACCTCCCTCAACAATTACTCTATCTATAAAAAAGAGTGTGTGTGCCGAGCATACGTTTCAGAAATGAAAATTCTTTGGCAATATTCAAACTTTAAATTGATTTTTATTGTTTTATGGCATTCAAATGCTTTATAAATATAAATTTATAAAGAATAGAAAAAAGTCCCGCCTCGTGATCGAATTTTTTCTATTCTTTATAAATTTATAATATTCAAACTTCTTGGCAAGATACTCCATGACGTGACCTTGAAATTTTACTCTCAACACGCCTAAAAAAGTTTCTAAGAAATCTATTGAATAGTTTTAAAGATGTAAGCATAATTTATATAGGGGTAGATAGTGACTTTATTTTTTAATATCTAGTAATATACAATATAAAATATATTTACCTTTCCTTTTTGAATACAATCTTTCCATTTGGCTCTCAAAGCATAATACTCATTAGCTTTTCTTTTAATATAATCCATTCTCTCTTTTCCTGTCATCCCTTCAGGATAGACATTCAGTATATGTTTCCATACCACTTTTCTGGAAAATATTATGGTGTAATGAGTTATAAATAATATTGCAAACATAACATTTTTAAAGAATTAGTCCGTCAGTCCTCGGATCACAGACACAATAGAAAATCTATTGTGTCTCGGCCCGATCGGGCCGCTCGGTGGTCAATGGGTTAACAAGCATTTAAAAGATATCTGCAGCCTAGCTTAGCTCTTTTAGAAATGCATACTTTACTATACTTATTGCATCAACCTTACATTTTATCAAGCAATATTACTTATTTTCTATTAATATTTTTTAATGTAGTGTTATATGTTGTATTACCTCAGACTTGGTTCAATTCCTCCACAATATATAACTTCACGTAATTTTGTAGTGTTGGTGATTTGTCCTACAGCATCCAAAAATGTTCTAAACTCCACATCATTCAGTGGAGGTCTAGGTGGTGTGTTTGGGTCATCATATAAATTTAATGCTCTGGATACCATATTAAATGTTTTCTCAACCTAAAATTCAATTTTCAAATTCATGCGAAGAAGTTTTTTTGGGGGTCTGCTGATCATGACAAGTTTTAAGGGATCCGCCTTTGGAAAATTTTGGGCATTGCTGCTTTAGGATAATAGATGAAATGTTATATACATTAAAGGAGCTAGATAAAATAATCAAACTGAATTTAGATAACTTCTTATTGCCAGTAGTGAATATAAACAAAATTTAAGTTTTATAACTCATTATAAGTTTAACATTATTTATATTACCAATTACTTCAATGTGGTATACCTGATTCATAATAATGCCCTGCAGACCAATTTGTGTTTCTTGCTTATCTATTTGTGTTATTGTTTGGCTTTGTTGAACTACAGGCTGTTCTCTAATTATTTGAGTTTGAGTTTGAGTAGGTATTACTGGTGGTTCCCAATCCTCCGAGGCTTCTGCAAAAGGCTTCATATCCACTTTTAATTGGACACATGGTTCTGTTTTTTGTGTCAGTGCTATGTTATGAGCCCTGTAATCAGAATTTAAATAATGTTCATTGTATAGTGATGAAACTTATGATTAAAGCTTATTTTAACATTTTAAAACTTGATAACATTTGTTATTTACTGAATTTAATAAAAAAAAAACTTTTTAAAGCTAAAGCTAATAATGATATTAAATATAAAAATATAATACTTGAGGAATGCAGCATCCAAGTCCCAATCAGATAATAATGGCAAATATACTTCTAGTCCATAGTCATCTAATGTCCTGTATGACAATGTAAAATCAGACTTTATATCAAATGCTTTCACAAGAATGCTTTGTAAAACTTCTAAGGAAGTTATTTGTGGATCAACAGAGAACTTCCTTAACTCTGGTTGTAGTTTTCCTTCACATTTCTGAAATCATTATTTTTAAAGTAATTTATTTATCTTAAGTATAAAACAATGTTAAGTATTGAATAAATTAAAATTATATTGAAATGAAGGCCATGTATACAACTTTCCAATTGAAAGGGAAATAAGTGATTGAGTCCCAAAAATATGGTTGCACATAGAATAACTGTATATTCCAATAGTTATGTGAGTTAATAAAGCGAAATACAGAAAATATAGGAAAATAAATATGAAAAGATGTACTGTTCTTTTTATTATAATTTGATATACATTTAATTATTATAATAAAATATCTGCAAACCTTGACTTTCACTCTAACTGCTTCTTTACTGTAACCGAACATTCTGCCCAATTCTTCATACAAATCCAAATTTATTAACGTAGTCCGCGTTCACGGAAACCACTACGAAATAATACTTCGTATTTATCATACCATATGCATAATAAACATTTATTTGTAAGTTATTAAATAAAACATTTATCGATAGGTATTATAATAAATTTCGCGATCTTTTGGTGTATTTGAAGTTGACATTTGGCACAGATGACAGAAATCTCGACAGAAATAGACAAACGATGGTTTTACATAGGTAGTTTAAAGGAGGCGTAGACAGAGAATCCAATAGACACCGGCAATGCGTGTCGCAGAAAGAGATAAAAAAGAATACGTCACAATATTTAGGGTTACCGTCAACCGTGTGAGGGAAAATTTACCCCGCAATTTGTGAGATACAAATCTCTCAATATCATTATTCACATAACATAAGTGGATAATAATGAGATATCCACATTACATACTTACATTTTTATACTAATATTATAAAGAGGAAATGTTTGTAATTATGTATGTATGGTTTTCACGCATAAACTATTGGACCGATTTCAAAAATTCTTTCACCATTAGAAAGCTGCATCTTCACTGAGCAACATAGGCTATATTGCATTTTCAAAAAAAAATAGAGATCTTTACCAAAAATGCAATAATGTTTTGTTAATGTTTGTAATAATCTTTATATATAAAAATGAATCGCAAAATGTGTTGGTAAGCGCATAACTCGAGAACGGCTGAACCGATTTCGATAATTCTTTTTTTTATTATATTCCTTGAAGTACGAGGATGGTTCGTAGAGAAAACGTAAATATTATGTGCCACGGGCGAAGCCGGGGCGGACCGCTAGTCCTTAATAAAAATTCTGTCATCGCGTGCGCTGCGGAATCTATTGAAAATAGAACAAATAAATGTTCTACGGTATTATAGAATGGACCAATATCTACAAGAAAGTCCGCGATATTCCATTCAAAAGATATAACGAATTTTTAAGTGTCAATTTACAGAAAATAAAAGGTATACTGTTTAATACAATGAGGAGGCGAAGTGCGGGACGGGGTGAAGGTAAGGAGGGAAGGGATATTCGCAGGAACTACTTTGATTCCGATTTGAAAAATTCTTTCAGTGTTAGATAGCCCATTGATCGAGGAAGGCTATTATAGTAGGCTATATTGTACCATAACACTTAGACCAACAGGAGTGGAGCCACGCGGGTGAAACCGCGGAGCGCAGCTAGTATATAATAAACATATTACTTTTAGATGGGTAATACATGTTATGTATATGTATACACATACCTATATATTATATACCATAGGCTAATCCACGGGATAAATGGGATTTTACGTTTTATGACTTGACCACGAGGGCGAAGTCGCGAGCAAAATCTAGTATTATAGTAATATATAAAATTTATGTATCCGTAATTTTTTCTTTAATATCCTGAATTTTTTATCTTTATACTCACCCTAAATAGAAAGAGACGGACTGGTAACAATAATTTTCAAGGGGAAAATGTGCAGTACCTACATAATATTATATTGATATTTTTTACTGCTACAATATACACATACATTCGTGAGATGGTGCAAAGTCAAATAAAATTCATGTTCACTTTAGCTACCATATTTTCTACAAACATCAATGATTAACCAATCAAAAGAGTTGTCAAAACGTTAGACAAGGACCATTTCCTTTTGGGAGATCTCTCGCTCGGACCGTTTTTTGGTTAGCTTCCGCTTGTAAGGAAAAAGCAACCTTAAATATATAGTAATCGATCATATTTTATTAAAACAAATATTTTGGAGCACAGTCTAGAGTCTAGAATAGATAATAACATTGAGATAATATTACTACGTATGGAGGAGACACTACGAACAAAATCTGTGCGCCATTTTTTTGCTCCAAGTTTTAAAAATTATTATCTAGTTAGGTACTTACCGATGAAAAGTTATGTTAGTCACTTTTCCGTATTATTTGTATTATTTGTGCAATATCGTAACACACACGAAGGCACATTTGATGCGTTTCACGTTAAGCCATATGGCTTATGTTGAGCGGAACATAAGTGATGTAGGCGGTGTCGTCTCAATGGCTGTTTTCCAATTACAGAGCATAATGCGACTCAGTGGCGCACAATGCCGAATTATGCTGATGCTTAATTGGAACGTGAAACGCACCAGCAGGTTGCGCTAAGTTCAGTGTTGAAAAAAAAATATTCATAGAGTTAGCAATAACCTCATTAATGTGTAAATAAAGTGGTATACATAATAATTGGTTGAAAAATATTTACGGTTATTTTAAGTAATTTGAATTTTGATTATTTCATTAACATTTTTTTCAATGTTTGTACCTTCATCCATACTTATATTTATTTTTTTAACACAATTTCGAAAAAACTACAATGAAACGAAAGCTTTAAAATTTTTTCCAACAATTAATAATTACTAACGATAAATCGATTGCACGCATCAATTCACGCGCATTACTTTTTCTAGTGCTCGATTGTGCGAAGCGTTGCTGTAGTTACTAGTTAGAGTTGGAACATTCAACGTTAAGCATTATGCCGCATAATGCGCTCTAGTACTGTAATTGGAAAACACGGCATGTATATCTCAATGGATAATAACAAGAAGCTTATATCTAATACAATGGAGATTTCAGTATGAACATTAACTTGTTACAAGAAAATATGACCTTGAATGACGCCTGTATGTTTTTTTATCCCTTTCACACCTAGGTAGTTAGTTAGGTGTGAAAGGGATAAAAAAACATACAGGCGTCATTCAAGGTCATATTTTCTTGTTACAAGTTAATGTTCATACTGAAATCTCCAGTGTATTAGATATAAGCTTCTTGGATAATATAGGTAAACCAGAATCTGATGGCAATTAGGGAAATCCAAATTTTGAGTGTGCAACCCTAGGGAAAATGGACTGAACGATCTTGATACTGCTTATTTTTTATTTTGTCCTCAATATCATTACTCACATTACATAAGTGGACAATACTGTACTTAATAATGAGATATCCACTTAATATTATGTAGGTACATACTTACATGTATAATATACAATTAAAATTACTTTTATACAGGTAACACATATTATTATTTACACATACCTATATTTGTATATTAATTACCAGTATGCCATGTGAAAATATCGATATAATGATAATGTAGATCAAAACTGCTTATAATTTTTTATAAAATAAAATAAAAATAAAATAAAATTATGTTTATTTTCGTAAGTATTAACAGACACACATTATAAAATTGACTTGGACAGCTTGGACTTGACGAAGAGCCGTATTGGAAACTCCTGTAATAAGTTTTCATAAAATTATATTCTAATCAACAAACAATATTATAGTTACCTACATATAATATTTTTTAATTTATAGTATCAAAACGGGTAAGTCCAATTTACCAATAAAATCTTCAAAATCGAAAATTGTGATGTGTTTGACCCTTCTTCATCGAATGTTTTTCTATACACATTATAAACAACACCTCTTGCTTGTGATCGCAGCGGCTTTTTCGACATTTTCGAAGATTTTTTAGACAAAATCCTAAAAATTATTCATCAACTGCAAAAAAGACAAATAATTTGATATCCAATTTGATAGTTGTCAAATAAGTTGCCACATAAAAATCTTTTATTTCTTAAATATAAATATGCCATCAGATTCTGGTAGACCTATAATTATTGTATTTATGGTAAACCAGAATCTGATGGCAAATTGGGAAATCAAAAATTTGAGTGTGCAACCCTAGGGAAAATGGACTGAACGATCTTGATACTACTTATTTTTTATTTTGTCCTCAACATCATTAGTCACATTACATAAGTGAACAATACTGTACTTAATAATGAGATATCCACTTAATATTATGTAGGTACATACTTACATGTATAATATACATATTACTTTTATCTATGTAATACATACTATTATTTACACATACCTATATTTCGACGCCCCCCGCGAATAATCCGGTAATCGTAAAAGTGTAAATGTTCAGGAAAAATAAAAAACCATTTTTCCTTAATAACTCCATTAAACAACAAGTGTCAGAGACTTTTAATATCGCATATGGAAGCTAATTTTTTCAGCTATCTGGTTATTTCAACAAAATTTAAGTAGTCCCAAGGGCTTCGTTATAATTTAGCTGGATTCATTTTACTATACTAGTGTAGGTCAAGCTCTGGTCAGTAATGTCACTTACGATATTGTTCGTGTAAATTTATTTTTTCGACGGCAACAGTAAAATCTTGTTGCGCTAATATTCGTGTTATTTGTTTTGTATACTGAACATTTGTAATAATCTATTATTTGTTTATTCGATTGTTTAACAGTAACGTACATTTTATTGTTATAACTATTACTGTTTATTCGAATAGTTTACTTAAGTATTATTTGATGATTATTATAGTATGTTTTATGAAATACAGGACATTTTAGTAAATGAAACAACTTTGGATTGTTTCACAAAACACGATAGTTATTATTATCATAGAAAATAGACACTGCACTGAAAACACGACTATTACACATGATTACACAATCATGAAAATTATACTATGGTCCTATTACAGTTAAAATTTAATCAGAATCCTCATCAGAACCTCACAGAAGGCGAATCCGCCGTGACCAGTCAGTACTTGTGTGGTGTGGTGTGTGATGTCTTTTTCGCGACTACCTTGTATACAGCAGCAGCGCTTGGGAAAAAGGGCTTCGTGACTCCGGCCGTTTCTCCTACATCGTATCTCCTATCCCATTCGCTGATCGTATCCTGTCTCAAAATAAGCTTGACGAATGAAACAGGACACAGATCGTAATCCGGTTTCCGGAAAGGGCGGCTCCGACTCGACGGCCGCAATCTTGCTGCCGTTCCTATAGACCCTGAAGACGTGGCTGTTAACCACGTCGGCATAGGCATCTATTAAGCCAAACCCCAGCTCTACCTGCTCTGCCGTATGTGGGTCCGTATCGCGGGTGCCATTCGTTCCATTTCCCTGTCCCTCAACACCGCCGGGTGCGACACACCCCTCTTGATCTCATAAAGCCTCGAAGCTTCGAGTATCCTGAGGTCAAGAGGGAGAATCCCAGCCAACAGCATCGCAGAGTTCAGAGACAGTCCGATATGCTCTGCAGATCTTCTGGGCAAAACCCCGTTGAACGGTGTTAAGCCTCTTTTGGACCCCCCCCATCTTTTCCGCTTTGGGTGCCCACGCTGCTGATGCATACAATATAGTCGGTTATATAACTGCGATATATATAGTCTTAACTACTTGGGGGTTAAGCCCCCAACTTACTTTAGCTGCTCTTGCTAATAGCTTATAACGGGCGATTGCCTTTTTGCAAACGCTCCCGACATGGGCGTTGAATGTCAGGCCGCCATCAATATAGTAAGGCCCAGTATCTTAATACTTTCGAAATATTGGATGTCCACACTCCCCATTACAAGTCGTGGCCTGTCAAATTTTAATTTTCGTGTCGAGAGCAGGGCACATGTCTTGTGTGGCGCGAATTTTAGTTTATTTCTGACACCCCATTCGTCAATTTTCCTCTATGTGCAGTTTACCTTCGTCTCTACTTCTAAAGCAGTATCTCAATCAAACACTAGCACAATGTCGTCGGCAAAAGCCTGACAAAACACATCCATCTCCTCTAACATCCACAGTAGAGGAGCCAGCAAGAGGTCCCACAGGAGCGGCCCACCTATGGAACCCTGCACGCACTCCTTGTTGGTCTCTCTACTCACTTCCACACCCGCATACCTAACTTTCACACCTCTTCCACTCAGGTATCTGCTGATCACCCGCCTAACGTTCCCCGGACACCCAACTTCGGCCAACCGCACCTTTATGGCTGGCCACCAGGCGCTGTCGAAGGCTCCCTCTATGTCTAGAGATACCACAACAGAAATCTTCTTCTCCTCCCTCTTATTTCTGATGTGGCTCACTAGTCTATAGAGGGCGTCGTCGGTGCTCCTCTGTGGCATGAAGCCATACTGATGGGGGCTTATTTTGGCCAGCAGGTCTGGCCTGAGTCGGACGACCAGCATCTAATGAAGTTGAAGATGAAGGTTTCGATGTGGTCTATTCTGATGCCTGCCTCGTTTATCTATCAAACTTTCATCTCTTTTAATTTTTTCTAAGGCTGTGTAAATCATTTGCTCAGTAATAGAAAGAGTGTTTAAAAAAATACCTTGCATACTTGCACTCCATAATGAAAGTAGCGGGAAATCGATTTCTTAATAAAACCCCGAATAAGCCTGTACTAGCACTTAATTAAATAATGTAGAAAACTTTTTACCTGAATAATATCGTAACAACGTTTACTGTCAAATCATATTGATATTATTTTTCGTAAAGATCTAAAACCATATTATTCGTTTCAAATACATTTTAATGTTATTTTATGGAATAAACGCGTAGTTTTTTATATCTTCGTAAATAAAGATAGAAAAATTCTGAAAAAAATTTACATGGTGTATTTTAACTTCTAGATGCCGAAAAACGCATAACATGAAGAACCCCGTAATAGGTCATTACCGGATTATTCGCGGGGGACGTCGATTTGTATATTCATTATCATTATGCCATGTAAAAATATGGATGTATAATGTAGATCAAAACTAGATTGCTAATAATCTTCTTCTTCTTATATATAAAAATGAATCGCAAAATGTGTTGGTAAGCGCATAACTCGAGAACGGCTGAACCGATTTCGATAATTCTTTTTTTATTATATTCCTTGAAGTACGAGGATGGTTCTTATGTAGAGAAAACGTAAACATGTACCACGGGCGAAGCCGGGGCGGACCGCTAGTTGTTTATAAAATAAAATAAAAATAAAATAAAACTATGTTTATTTTCGTAAGTATTAAAGATACACACATTATAAAATTAACTTGGACAGCTTGGACTTGACGAATAGCCGTATTGGAAACTCCTGTAATAAGTTTTCATAAAATTATATTATAATCAACAAACAATATTATAGTTATAAAATAAATTTTATTTTATTTTATTTTATTATTTTATTTTATTTTGGTACAGTAACAGATTGCAGAACAATTCCTTATATCTAGCTCTTATCTAATAATACATATAAATTCTACAACCCAATTAATACCATACACAGCTTTGAGCCAAAAAACAAAAACCGTTTACATTATGACCATGTTTTTGTTCCTAATCCATATCTATACCAAGCTATAGCCAGGAACAAACAAAAACCAAGAAAAAAAAAATTCTAACAGAGAGAAAAAAAAAAAAGCTACTATTTAAAATACAAAAAAAAAAAAATACGTTGTTACAGCAATTTATAAACATTACTTCTAAAAACATCCAAACTACTCAAGAATAAGTCACAATCCGGATCTAAATTATTATACAGGCGGCACATTCTGTGTACAGGATTGTTATGCGAAACATTGTTTCTGGTGGGTGGTATGCTGAATAGACGTGGGGTGCGTGAAGGGCGGGTAGGAGCTCTAAAGTTAAGGCTAGCCAAAAGCTCATTCCCTAATAACCCATTGGCTATTTTATGCAGATTGCACAAATCAGTCAGGGTCCTACGACTTTCTAAATTCATTAGGTGGAATTTACGCAAACGCTGATCATATTCAGGTATTTTACGCCGTAAACCTAATTTACCACATAATGTACGTAAGAAACGCCTCTGCACAGCTTCAATGCGGTTTATGTGATTATTGTATATTGGAAGCCACACCGATGAACAATATTCCAATATACTTCTTACTAGGGTTAAATATAATATTATCCACGACTTCGGATTTTTGAATGGTGAGGCAGTACGTAAAACAAAGCTCAAACTTTTATTGGCCTTACTGACAATGTAATCGTAGTGCGGTCTAAATGATAGTGAAGAATCGAACATCACACCTAAGTCTCTAACGACCTTGACTCGTTCCAGTGTTACATGACTAATGTTATAATTAAAAATGATCGGCCTTTTACTTTTAGTAAAACACATTACTTGGCATTTTTTAACATTGAGGGTCATACGATTGGTATTGCACCATTCACTCACGACATCTAAATCCCTTTGTAAGGTCTGACAGTCACTATAATCTTGTATTCTGTGGAAAATTTTGACGTCATCCGCGTACGCAAGAGTATTACATGAGATTAATTCAAGAAGATCGTTAATATATATCAAGAATAGCAGTGGCCCCAAGTTGGAACCCTGCGGTACACCGGAAGGGGATAAGAATGGAACAGAGTCATAGCCATACAATGCAACCAATTGTGATCTATTAGCTAAATATGAACTCATCCACCTATACAGACTACCATGTATGCCAAGATGATTGAGTTTTGAAAGAAGGATAGTGTGATTTACAGTATCAAATGCTTTGGAAAAGTCTGTATAAACCGAATCCACCTGTAATTTACTATCAAATGATTCTGTCAGATAATTAGTATAAATGAGTAAGTTTGAATTTGTTGAGCGACCAGCTACAAACCCATGTTGTTTGTCGTTTAATCTATGTTTGATATGACTATACATATGTTCGTATATAATGCTTTCAAATACTTTAGCAAAGCAGTTCAAAATACTAATTGGTCGATAATTTTCGACATTTCTCTTATCACCGGATTTGAAAATTGGTGTCACTTTGGCTAGCTTCCATAAAGACGGAAATGTTCCTTCGATTAAAGACTTGTTAAATAACAGAGTTAACGGTTTAACGAGAGATGAGGAACATAAACGTATAAAGACTGGTGGTATGCCATCGGGCCCAGTGCTTTTGGTTAAGTCGATTTTCTTTAGATAAGATAATACTACGCTCTCAGATATGTGTATGTTGTTTAGTATGTAGTTTGATGAAGCAAATTTGGGAATGTAGGCAACTTTGCAATTTTGCTTATAAACCGAAGAAAAGTATGTAGCGAACAAATTGGCTATATCATGTCCTGTGTCAGCAACTTGATTTTTGTAGTACATACTGCGAGGAATGTCGTTTGTAATTTTCTTATTTTTTGTATATCGCCAGAAAGACTTCAAATCTTTAGTGAGACTGCATTCGATATTACCAATATACGACCTGAAACAAGAATCTATTAATTTTTTCGATCTAGATCTTAGAATTGAAAAAGTATCATAATCACGAGGATTGGAGTACTTTTTGTAACGGTGATGAAATTTCTCTTTAGATTTAAGTATTCTTTTTAAGTCCTTCGAGAACCATATGGGATAGTGATTCCGGTGGCGTTTTATTCGTGGTGTATATTTTTCGATAATAGTATGAATATTATTATAAAATAGTTTGACAAATTCATCTATCGGTAAGTTCAAAGCAATTTGTTGCCAGTTAATTTTTTGGATATGGTCGTTACAACTATTGAAATCGGTTTTGTAAAAACACAGCTTGTCAAAAGAATTATTTTGATTCAGAGATGCGAGCATGTAATTGAATGTGATTTCCAAAGGAGGATGATGATTGTCAAGGCGGCTTAAAGGAGCGCCGTTAGTAATTTTGTATAAATCTGGCGTATTTGTGATTACAAGATCTAAGAACCTACCGTTTGTGTTGGCTATGTTGTTAATTTGGGATAATGACGTGCACTGTAAAAATTCGTAAAGTAATTTTGTTTTTGGACATGAGTAACTATTGAGGCCGCCATTATCTGACCATATTAAATTGGGAAAGTTAAAATCACCTAATATAAGAGTACTACAATCAGATGAAGTACCTAAAAAATGGGAACATTTTTCCATATATTCAGATACCACACTCGTTGACAAGTAATCAGGTAGGTACACAATACATAGGTTTAATACAGCACGATTTTTTAATTTAATATGTAGCCATAGGTCTTCCAAGAGTTCGGACTGCAAATCATTCCTTTCAACGACATCAAAATCTTTAGACAAGGCTACCAGCACGCCACCACCATGACTTTTGTTATATGCACTACAGAATGCTTCGCTTCTATCTCTACGTATCACTTGATATCTATTATCAAATATTTCACTCGAGAGAACAGTATTATTTAACCAAGTTTCACAAATACATATGATGTCATAACTATTAATCAAAATGGAATTAGAAATTTCTATGGTTTTACTCTTCATACCACGTATATTCTGATAATAAATTGAGAAAGCCATTTTCAAAAACCAGAAAAAATTAAGAAACAAGTTAATCTAAAAAAGATAAAAATATTAATATAACTAATGCATTAAATCTAAACTTTTACTGTCCTTAATGAATATATATTGCGATCCGGGGTCTTTTCTCACAAATATGCGGCCACTACGAACCCAAACGAATTTGTACGATAACTCCTTAGCTCTCATTCTTGCTGCAATGTGTAGAGCCTGATTTTGAGGAGATAAGTGCTCTGATATATAAACGGGCTTCTTTTCACCGGCCATACCTAATAAGGCAGTATTGAGTTTATTATCAGGATTTGCTTTATTATATCTATAGACAGCGGAGTAAAATTCATCTCGTCGTCTCTCGCTGTTAAATTGCACAATAATTGTACGAGGAACATTCGTGTTTTTGTTCTGTTTAGCCACACGGTTACACTTCACAACATCACCATCGGCAATTTTGTGTCCAACAATAGAAGCGCACTGCTGTATTAAGTTAAGGACATTTTCAGATGGGTGCTCAGGAACACCTTTTATTTCCAAATTTTTGTCCCTAAGACTTTGTTCTATTTTGTTAAGTCGGTCAGACAATTCATGGACAGATGATTTTAAAGCATCATTTTCAGATTTTAATTGCTTGTTATCCTTCGACAAAGACTTTATATTTTCACGCATCTCATCATTCATATCGCTCAAAAAAGAAACAGATTTACGAAGTTCCAAGAGCTCCTCCTTAAAGGTGACCAATTCCTTCTTTAATACTTGGGATAGCAAAGATGGTATTTCAAGCCTAAGGGAATCGAGAAGTTGATCCTTCAAAGAACCGCTTACTTGATCAGTTGGACTTATAATCGATTGAGGTCCTGTGGGAGGTACCTTAACTTCCAGAACTTTTGTGTGAGTCGGACGACGGGCTGTGACAAAGTTAGGAGAAATGTTATCCTCATCGCTACACGACACCTCAGCACCAGTATCCGACTTTAACGAACGTACAGGAGTGTTGGAATTGTCTCCCTTGGGACGCTTATTTCTACATGCTTGACAGGTCCAATTCTTCTTGTGCTCTTTAGTCATAGAATTTAAGAAACGCCTTTCAGATATGTTTGCGCACAGAATGTCATATATCTTTTCACATAGGTTACATTGTATGAAGTGTTTCCCGGAGATTGGGGTCAAACATCCAGCACAGGAAAAATTATTATTTTTAGACGCCATTTATTTTATCTTATATGTCTATAAGATAAACAAGACTTTTGTATTCTGATTACAAATAACTTGATGAAATTCAATAAATAATAAAAGATCAAATTTTTAAATCATTAGTCTCTGTGAGGCACACGCATATGTTTTACCACTCGACGTATCGGAAAGTTCCTTAATCTTTGACGAGCGATGAGTAGACGACGACACTGGGGCTGTGCGTGCGAAAATCACCCGTCCGCACTAGCAATAACGGTGGCGTTCGCATACACAATGAATCACACTTTTTCTTCGTACCGTCAGATGATATTTTGTTGCACTAATTACTTTGAAATTGTTAAACGAAAGAAACACTTTATTTCTTCAATTGCACAGAAACAGAGTTAGTTTTAATTTTTAATGTTACTTGAACTTTCGAAATAAACAAAGTTTTGCACTGGCTAACTCGAATTTGATTATTTATACTATTATTTATCACAGAACAACAAACTTGCGAAGTTAACAGTTTACCGGTTGGGTCAAAGATAAAATAAATAAAATAAAAAGCCTTTTATTTTCTACTTAAGCATTTTTACAAATTTCAATTACTTATTTAAATACATTTTTTTTTTATCTATGATATACCTAGTTACATTTAGTTCATAAATTTATACATTTAAAAGTAAGTTGTGTTGTATTATATTATGTAGTAAGTATAGCCGTTCATTTGTTATTTAAATACAATTTTTACTGTATGTTATATAATTATGTACATATTTATACACTTATATTTTCATTATACATTATCTGTAGAAACCCCATATTGGGTAAAGGCCTCCTCCAAAGATGCCCAAGTTTCTCTGTCTTGTGCAATCATTTTCCAGTTTGGACCGGCAGTCCGTATGATCTCGTCTTCCCAACGAGTCACTGGTCTTCCTCTATTCCTTTTACCTATCGGGCCTTTCCAAAAAGTTACTTTCGTGGTCCATCTCTCGTCCTCAAGCCTCGCAACATGTCCAGCCCATTTCCACTTGAGTTTTTGTGCATAGTTTAAGGCGTTGGTGGCTTTGGTTATTGACCTTATTTTTGTATGTCGTACTTTGTCTATTTTCTTTATATTAAGCATGCTTCGCTCTAGTCCTCCTATTTATTCTCATTAATTTACCGACCTAACAAGGCTATCTTTGAAAGCGCCATCTAGGCAACTAGACGAGAATTACTGTATAATCGATCAAGGTCAAACAAATACAAGGAACAGTGTATGACCGATAGAGGGCGGTGAAATAAATTCATTAAAATGTCAGACTCTGAAACCATAAGCGTTTTATTGAATTCCTTGCGCTTGCAAATACAGCAAGATATAAATACTAGTCTAAAACAAGCAGAGGATAATATAACAAAAACAATCAACGCAAACTTAGACATCAAGCTTGAAAACTTAGTCCAAAATATAGATAAGATACAGAAAAAACAAGAGGAGCATGAAAAGTTGATAGAAAATATTGATAGAAAATTAAGACAAAACAATCTCATATTTTTTGGAATATCAGAAGAAGAAAAAAGCTATTCGGAACTGGAAGACATATTGCTACAAATTATAAACTTTAAGTTAGAGTTGGATTGCGAAAAGCGTGATTTTCAGTTTGTTGGCAGAATATGAAGGAAAAATACAAAGGCGAGACCCATCCGATTAACACTTACGACTTATGGAAAAAAACTAGCAATCCTACAGCGCCGATCAGCCCTAAACGGATCAGGTTCTTATATAAAAGAGGATTTTTCACGTAAAGTTCTCGAAGCTCGAAAGGAATTAATACCCCAATTAAAAGAACAAAGAGAGAAGGGTAATAAAGCCATTTTAAAATACGATCGCTTGATCGTAAAAGAAAGTTCGAACTCTAACCAGAAACGAGCCCTCTCTGCTAGCCCTCCAGAACACTCAAGGTCCAACTCTACACTAACAGGGACGGTCGACCGCAATCAAACAAAAAAGAAATCTAAATTTACACTTTC
This sequence comes from Colias philodice, assembly GCF_061535455.1. Classification (NCBI taxonomy): domain Eukaryota; kingdom Metazoa; phylum Arthropoda; class Insecta; order Lepidoptera; family Pieridae; genus Colias; species Colias philodice. The sequence continues at coordinate 4,615,647 of NC_143087.1, forward strand.
ACCAAGCGCCGTTCTAAACAAAAATAAAACTACTACGAACATAAGATCGACACCCTCCACATCCATGTCATCTTACATAAAGCGGACCCCACAACCAAGAAAAAGCCCAGGACTTAATCAAAGCAGCCTAGAATAGCAACTAATCGAAACGCCAAATACCACCGCGAATACCATCGAGCGACTCAATTATACACAAAACAATAACAATTACAAAAACCAACTTATAATAAAAAAAGATAAAACTCTCCCAACCCGGCCGGTCCCCGTGGGAGAAAATGACCACAACCCTCCAAATAAATACATACAGAATAAATACATACAGATAGAGAAAAAAATAAATAAACCTTTAACACAACTTAAAATAGCAACTTATAACGTCAGGACCCTGTCGACATACGATCGCTTACTGGAACTAGAAGAAGCAATAAAGGAAATAAATTACGATATAATAGGTATTTCAGAAGTGAGGCGACTTGGAAATAAAATAGAAGAATACGATAACCTTATACTCTGCCACATAGGACGCACACCCGGTAAATACGGAGTAGGCTTCATTATAAAAAAGCTACATAAAAACAACATAGAGAGTTTCATTGGATTAACAGATCGTGTAGCAATGTTAAACTTAAATTTTCAAGGATTCAAGCTATCCATAATACAAGTTTACGCACCGACTGACAACGCTACCGAGGAAGAGATAGAGGAATTTTACCAAACCATTGACAGGGCAATACAAGCAACATATAATACTTTTATATTAATGGGTGACTTTAACGCGAAAGTCGGTGCTCCCCAAGAAGGAGAATATCACACAGTGCAGAAACATGGTTATGGCGTAAGAAACGACAGAGGGCAGAGACTCGTGGACTATGCTCGTGAACATAACCTAACCATCATCAACACGTGTTTCAAGAAAAACCATAATCGGAGATGGACTTGGCGATCTCCGAATGGGCAACACAAAAACGAGATCGACTATATGCTATCCAACCAAAGGAAATATTTTCAAAATTTTGAAGTCATGAACGTTAACTATCCGTCAGACCATAGGCTAATAAGAGCATCAGTTAATATTTCTAAACAAATGAAAAGCAGAGCCAATTTCACAAACAAGTCTGTAACCCAACTAACGAACAAAGAAGAAATAACCAGATATAATGAAAACCTAGAAAAAATGCTACTCTACCCAACTACAAACTGGCAGAATATCTCAGTACAAAACTATTACGACAAGATAAAAGACGCTATCATCCAGAGCTTGAAAAAAGTTAGAAAAGATAGAAGAGAATCTCATAAACAACACAGAATACTAACAGATCGCACAGCTTTTTTACTAAAAAGAAGAAAAGACTTACAAAGAACAAAAAATAAAACTAGATCAATGAAAAACGAACTCTCGGCTCTCTACAAAATAACAAATAAATACATAAAAAGGGACTACGCCACATATAGACAAAATACAATAGAAAAGCACTTAAAACACACAGGAAGTACAAAGAAGGCATTTAAGGATCTCAAAACAAGCAGGACTTGGATAGAAGGACTTGAGAAACTAGATAGAACTGTGCACAAACGAACTGACATTATAAATGTAGCCACAGACTTCTACAGGAAACTATACAGCGATAATAAACAAAATACAATATCAAGATCCACCAATGTAACTGATAGTAATGTGAAGCCAATTTATGAAATGGAAGTCATCGAAGCAATAAAAAGTTTGAAATTAGAAAAAAGCCCTGGTTCCGATAACATCACAAATGAATTACTCAAAATATCACACAAAATACTAGCAGTACCATTAACAAAGCTATTTAACCTAATTTTACAAACTTCTGAAACACCCTCTCAATGGTCAGAATCAAATATCGTTCTTCTTTACAAAAAAGGCGACCCGAAGGATATTGGTAACTATAGACCAATAAGCTTGTTACCTAGCCTCTACAAACTCTTTTCATCCATTATTAATAAAAGAATCAGTACTACACTGGAATTAAAACAGCCAACAGTACAAGCTGGTTTCAGGAAAGGATTCTCTACAGCCGACCATATCCACACAATTGAACTAATAATAGAAAAGTACCAAGAACAACAAAGGCCACTATACATAGCTTTTATTGACTACCGCAAGGCATTTGATATGGTAACACACACAAGTATATGGGAAAGCTTAAAACAGCAAGGAGTAGAAGACGTGTATATAAAGGTCATCCAAAGCATATATACTAATAACAAGGGTAGAATAAAGCTAGAAACTCTCGGACCTAGCTTTCCTATAAAGAGAGGCGTCAGACAGGGCGACCCGCTATCTCCAAAAATATTTATAGCCATCCTGGAAGAGATCATCAGCAAGTTAGACTGGAGCAGGTCGGGATTATACATAAAGGGTGACTATCTGAATCACTTAAGATTTGCAGACGACATAGTATTGTTTTCCGAAACTGGCTCTCAGCTACAGCGCATGATCGAATCATTGCATCTAGCTAGTATTAAAGTGGGATTGGAGATGAATCTTACCAAGACCATGATAATGACAAACAGCAGGAGAAGACCAATAACAATAAATGAAATGCCACTGGACTATACCGATAAATACATATACCTAGGGAAGAGAATAAGTTTTGATAGGAAAAACAACGAATCGGAAGTCGAGAGAAGAATACAACAGACTTGGAATAAATATTGGAGCATGAAAGAAATTTTTAAAAGTAACCTTCCTACATTCTTAAAAACGAAAGTTATGAACTCAAGCCTTCTACCATGTTTGACGTACGGATGCCAGACCTGGAAGTTCACCTCGAACCTAAAAAAAAAAAAAAAAAAAAAGAAAGTCACAACATGTCAATATTATAGTTACCTACTTATAATATTTTTTATTTTAAGTATCAAAACGGGTAAGTCCAACTTACCAATAAAATATTCAAAATTGAAAATTGTGATGTGTTTGACCTTTCTTCATCGAATGTTTTTCTATACACATTATAAACAACACCTCTTGCTTGTGATCGCAGCGGCTTTTTCGACATTTTCGAAGATTTTTAGACAAAATCCTAAAAATTATTCATCAATTGCAAAGAAGAAAAATAATTTGACAACCAATTTGATAGTTGTCAAATAAAATTGCCATATGAAAATCTTTTATTTCGTAAATATAAATATGCCATCAGATTCTGGTAGACCGTAGAGTGAGAATGAACTATAGAGACGACATCGGCGTATACCCGAACGAGATGGCGAATCATGGGCGAATCCTTACGTCAATGTTGCCAACTATTACAAAAACTTTTTATCCGAAAAACTGGCAAAATATCTATAAATGTTTGGGTATTTTTTTGTAAGATAGAAAAAGACAGATTTGAAAAGATTTTGTTATTTATTAACTTAACTAGCGACCCGCCCCGGCTTCGCACGGGTGCAATGCTGATACTAAATAGTAAATACACTACAGAAAAACTGTGAACGTTGTATATAAAAACATAGCGACCCGCTCCGGCTTCGCACGGGTATAAAATATATAGCCGGGCAATATAATATTAACTTTTGAAATTAACAAAGTAATATTGTTCAACATGATTTTTTATTAACTTTTGAAACATAAAAGTAATATTATAGAACAATGAAATCAATTTCAAACGGAAGAGAATATAGGTAACAAAAATTAGAGGAAAAGTTATTTACGATCGATCTGAGATCGGGATTAAAAAAAACTATAACTGTGGAATAAAGTTTAATGGTAAAGTTGTAGGTATTTAAAATATTTATTACAACTTTTGCTTTTACACTTCTCGCAATTAACCACAAATATCGAAATATCCCAGTTCATATATTTTTTATAAAAAAACAAGGCTAAAGTTTAGATATCATTTCAATCAATGGTAAATAATAATAGAAAATACAGTAAAATTAGGACAAAAAAGGTCAAGTGCGAGTCGGACTCGCGCACCGAGGGCTTCGAACAAACTTAGGTAATTGTTTTATTATGTTGTATCTTTAAATGTTGCTTGTAGCAATTTTTTCTTTGTCTGTGCTATAGGACGTGGGGAGTACCTTGTAGGTTGTGATTCCCTTGCAAGTAGTTGCTAGTTTCAGAATATGCGGTTTTAATTGCTATTTCTTCTGATTCAAATTCAAATTGAATTTGAATCAGAAGACAGAATAATATGTTATAAAACAGATACGGGAATAATTACGAAAGACAAAAATTTTTTATTACATTATATAAAAAAAAAAATATTTTTATTTTTAACTTATAACCCCTTTACTCATGAACGCAAATATTGTAATGTGAACCGACTATCTTGTATGCATCAGCAGCGTGGGCACCCACAGCGGAAAAGATGGGGGTCCAAAAGAGGCTTAACACCGTTCAACGGGGTTTTGCCCAGAAGATCTGCAGAGCATATCGGACTGTCTCCCTGAACTCTGCGATGCTGTTGGCTGGGATTCTCCCTCTTGATCTCAGGATACTCGAAGCTTCGAGGCTTTATGAGATCAAGAGGGGTGTGTCGCACCCAGCGGTGTTGAGGGACAGGGAGGTGGAACGAATGGCACCCGCGATTGAGGACCCACATCCGGCAGAGCAGGTAGAGCTGAGGTTCGGCTTGGTAGATGAGGACACCTATGCCGACGTGGTTGACAGCCACGTCCACAGGGTCTATACGGACGGCAGCAAGATTGAGGGTCGCGTCGGAGCCGCCCTTTCCGTATGGAAAGGTGAGGCCGAGACAAAGGCCATTAAGCTTGCGTTGCCACCGTATTGTACCGTCTATCAGGCTGAGCTCCTAGCGCTCAAAAGAGCAGTAGACATAGCCTGCAAGAGCGGAGCGGCAAATGTCGGTGTCCTCAGCGACTCCAGATCGGCGCTCCAGGCGGTTACCCTGAGTTCCCCTCATCCCCTGGCTGTGCAAACACGGGCGGCCCTCCGAAAAGCTGCATTGCAGAGGCGGGAGGTCTCCCTGTTTTGGATTAAGGCGCACGCAGGGCTTAAGGGGAACGAACGGGCAGACGAGTTAGCCAAGGGGGCCGCTCTGGGGTTGAGGAGGAAACCGGATTACGATCTGTGTCCTGTTTCATTCGTCAAGCGTATTTTGAGACAGGATACGATTGGCGAATGGGATAGGAGATACGATGTAGGAGGAACGGCCGGAGTCACGAAGCTCTTTTTCCCAAGCGCTGCTGCTGCATACAAGGTAGTCAGGAAAATAGACATCACACACCACACCACACAAGTACTGACTGGTCACGGCGGATTCGCCTTCTACTTGAACAGATTCAAGCTGAAGGATAATCCGTCCTGTCTATGTCAGCCTGGAGTTGAGGAGACGGTTCCTCACCTGTTACTCGAGTGCCCAATTTTTGCAAGCAATAGATATGCTATTGAGCAAAAATTGGGCATGGCGATGACGGGTGAGAATCTGCCTTCCGCCCTGGGGGACAAGTGTAGGGATGCGTTCCTACAATATTGTAGAAATATTGTAGTCGTAGTGAACCAAAGGAATAGTGTGTGATATTAGTTTAGTTCTTTACTGTGATATAGGATTAAGTTGAGTGTTTTTGTGCCGTGTTTTTTTTTTCTGAATTTTATAATAATTTATTTTGATTTAAATTTTATAGTATTTTAAGTAATTATTGTATTTTAGCTATTTTATTAGTAATTTATACCAGTATTTTTTATTTTGTTTTAAAATTTATATTGTATTTTTATTGTATTTTATTGTTATTCGTGCAAAAAATAAATAAATGCAAAAAATGTCTCTGGACTATAATCCAGAGGTGGCGCGAACACCCTGTGATGACGGGTGCCTTTTAAAAAAAAAAAAAAAAAAAAATATTGTAATGTATTCAATTGATATTCACATCAAAAACTTAGCTTTATAGTCATAAGTGTATTTCTCTCACGCATTACTTGTCATTTTAGTGCCTATTTATAATAAAAAAGTACTGGGAATAGTTCAAATTAAAAGCAAATTAAACGAAATACATTTATTTGAAAATGAACAGCAAAATGACGGTAGAAATAAATGGGTAGAGGTTCCGCGATAATGTGCGCGCGAGTAGCAGACGAAAGCGCGCCGCACCGCGGTGAGGAAGGCGCGGGGGGTGGCCTTCCGGATTTTACTCCAACACGGCCTCTCCTGACGGGGCAGCGTCCTCGCTGCCTTCAGTGGCAGCTGCAGCTCGTGTGGAAGGGCCAGCTTCGCAGTCTTCAGCGTTATGATGTGCATCGTAACCTGGAATATACAAAAAAACCGACATTGAAAAAAAAATACTTAAACCAATGCAAATGAGGAAAACTGAACCGGAAAACCGAACCGTGTAACAAACTTTACACAAACATTAACATTTAATATTAAAAAAAAACATTTCACGATTTTGGGGAAAATTTTACCCTGTACTGGTATCCCTCATGTTAATCACATGATTATACCATAAATTTGAAACTACGTAAAAACAAATGGCGTCCTGAACAACAAGAACACTTCGTAATTTAGTCGGATAACACAAAAAAATGTTTACGTCTATTTCGATGAAAATATTATATATTTGTAGATAATTTCACATTAGAGTTAATGAAAATGTATCAACTATATCCAGTTCTATAAAACAATATACTTCAAATAAGTTTACTTACGTGTGAAAGGTAATATTTGGTAATCTTCGTTCCGGCCGATTTTTACAACCAATCACACTACAACGCACCATATTTTCACTTAAAGTCGGATTAAAACAGATCACTGTCAATGTTTATTAAACTTTGAAGTCACATAACAGCGAGAAAAAACAGAAAACTAGCAAAACAATGGACTGTAGCCGCTTGTTTGGGACAAACTGCCTTTGTGCCTTTGTCCCCAACAAAAGAATTAAAGAAATCGCATAACATGAGAGAAACAAAAAACAATGTTTCTGTCTCGCTTGCTCTTAGCTTTATAGTCATAAGTGTATTTCTCTCACGCATTACTTGTCATTTTAGTGCCTCCTCTATGGTTCATTCTCACTCTACGTGGTAGACCTATACATCTGCGTCAACCATAGATATTATATTACATAAAGCCTCGCAAGCCGTCAACTAGCTGCCAGATATTTGAAATTTGAACTTTGAAAGTTTGAAGTGTCAACTGTCAACTGTCACTTCGTCAAAAGTCAAGACAAGTCAAGACTTGCTGTTGTTCTTCTTGAAAAATTAAAATAAACTTATCTATCGATGATCGTGATTTTGGGATATACATACATACTTTGTAATCGTAGTTGACAAAGCCTTTAATTTTTAAATTTTTTTGGAAATCATGACTACTCCTAATAATGTACCACACGTCGATCGTGAGCTGGATCTGTCAAATACTGGTAGAGGTGTTTGGCTAGTGAAGGTACCAAAATATATAGCCACAAAATGGGACAAAGCTCCTGGGGACATCGAAGTAGGGAAACTGAAAATTTCTCGTGTAGCTGGTCAACGACCCCAAGTTCAGTTGTCGTTGTCTGAGGCAGTTTTATGCCTCAAAGACGCAGGAGAGCAAAATATACCAAAGGAACACCGTCTTGATGTATCTAATGTCACTAGACAATCTTTAGGTGTCTTTTCTCACATAGTTCGTAAGTGTCAAGACATAAGTTCTTACGAGTTGTTTATAACAACATTTTTATGTCGCCTTCGTGGTCATAGCTAGTTTCACATGTATATGTCTATTAATATTATTTGCAGCTACAAATACGGATTCAGTGGTACCAGAATCTGAAAAATTGTTCATGGAGGGTAGGATAGTTCAAAAGCTAGAGTGTAGACCATATGCAGACTCAATATACTATAAACTAAAATCTGAATCAATTAGAAAGGCGTCTATGCCACAAAGACAAGTACAACAATTAGAAAGAATAGTACAAAACTTTAAGCCTGTTTCGGACCATAAACATAATGTGAGTATAGTTTTAGACATTCTTCATTATTTATTTTTATGTTAAAGAAAAGCTCTTGAAAAGCTCTTTATTATCACATTGTAACAACTGTCTAGTTCATGTTTATGTTATAAGGAGATTTAACTATTTGTTTGTTACAATTGAACTCAAAAATTACTCTTATCAATTCTATGACCTTTCTTAAGAAATTTTCTAAGAAAGAGCTCTATAATTTTTTTTTTATTAAATGATGAGAACAATTAAATTAATTTGACTTCATATTGTACAGAGTTTCCAACAAACAAATTAAATTTTTTATTTCTTTTCAGATTGAATACCAAGAGAGGAAGAAAGCAGAAGGCAAGAAGGCTCGTGACGACAAAGAAGCTGTTCTTAATGTACTATTTGCTGCTTTTGAAAAGCATCAGTATTATAATATAAAGGACTTACAAAAGGTGTTTAATATTATAATTTTTACTATGAACTGCTTATCATGACCTGATATTATTAATGACTCAACAGTGGTTTGTACGATCATTGAAGTTTCTATAATCACATATTAATTTTTATTTCAGATAACTAGACAGCCCATTGTTTATTTGAAAGAGATTTTAAAAGAAGTGTGCAATTACAACTTGAAAAATCCACACAAAAATATGTGGGAATTGAAGCCTGAATATAGACATTATAAACAAGAGGTACCCGTTGAGCCCAAGGAAGATAAAAATAGCTCTGATAGTGACTAATAATGATCATGCCTTAATAATTCCATTTTGTTTTTACCTAAGTGATTTGTTGACAATGTTTTATAAAGAACTGAAATAAATCTGTTAATTTTTAACAAAATTTGTAACCTTTGTTTTTCCCAGTTTTTTATTATAATTTTAATAATGTGTTCTGTGAATTTGAAAAGAAAATTCATTATATTGTAAGACCTTAGTTTCAGACAAATCCAATTAGCCATTTCTGTGATAAAAAGAAATAAATTCAATTTTTTTTTTCAAAATAAACCCTTCATCATACTACATACGTAGTATACTATTATTATTAGACTGTGATACTACATACTATGTATATAAACTACAAGACGGCGGTAATTAAAACATAATTGTTGCTCAATAATTTATTTAAACATCCAAAATATATAACATTTTTATACATTATTTTTAAGATACAATAATTGTGATTATAATTTATAATACAAATTTAAAAGATAAAACTTTAAAGACGATAAAGATTACAGTAAAATATTTAGAGAAGATAAACATTCAGTCAAGAAGAAATAGAGATCGTGTCCGATTCGAGCCAGAGACCGCTAATTGATGATATCATATTTCGATTTCTTTAGATAGCTTGCCAAAGAACAGGACAGTATAGCACCAACGAGGGGCAAAACGGACGTTCCGATAGCAATGCCTATCAATATGTTCATATTCCTTCTGAGGTAATCGCTTATGACTTCGTAGCAACCCTGAAAAAAAACAATCATTATTCTGGTAGTAGATACGTATGTATTGTTTGCGTTTAATTGTTTAAAATTAATTGACGCACATATATTTTTATTGGATAAATTTTTTTTCCAGAGTAAATTAGTTATGATCATGTGTGATATTGACTTTTTTATACTTATTGAAGTGATTAGATATGTAGCTATCGTAATTGATGAATAAAAACTACAAACGAGACCGTTTACAAAATGGCGAATTGTATAATTTGTCTACAACTTATACAATACCGTTTGGTAGACGTCGTTGTAATTGGCGGTAACACAGTGACTCGTGTCGAGGCAACAAGACGTCGGGATCACGCGCTGCGGCGACATCACCATCCAGTCCGTGTAGTTGGATACCCCGCAACAGTGTAACTAGAAAAATTATGAAAACAGAACTTTCAGTATGAACAAATAATTCTTTATGGATTAAAAATAAACAAAATATAGTTATGTCCCTATCACATTTAAATTCCTTGGAGAATGATTAAAAAGGGAAAAAAAGTATCGGTACCATTTATTTATTTACATTAAAGTAAGTATTTATTGTTTAAATACACCGGAACAGGAAATAAGTAAATTATAATCTTTTATAGAAAATAACAGAGGCACATATTATGTACCTACAAAAATGCGGCCCTATTAGCTCAAAAGAAATCTCTTCCAGGCAATTCTAGAAGCTACCATTATTATAGGTATATAATAGAAGTCGAGATATTTTTAGTACATAATATGTGAATTATAGCTTAAATTATTATCTAATTTTGATAACGAATCCGTAACAGAAGCAATTAATATTTCAACGGTTTTAAGTAGGTATGTATTTATAAATAATTTGGAAAATCCAAAAGTGCACGCCTCATAATTTTTTTTTAATAAATATTTATTAATTATTATTTTTGTTTATTTAATAACAATTAAACCACATCGAATCAGACCCTGAAAAATGAAAGGGTTCTATTCCTGAGCATACTCAAGCGTAAGAGAAAAAAAAAGACTCGATTAGTAAAGTATTTCGGTCGCTATCGTGTTAACAAGAAAAAGGATCCGCACATACAGACACACGGACGTCCAAGTCTGAACTTTTTTAAACTGTTTTTTAACTAGTTTAAATAACAAAAATGACATCAAAAATATCATGAACGTTAAAAATAGTGTTTTTTCTTAATATGTGTGTGTATGTATTATCTTACAAGTGCAATGTATGATACATAAAGACATTTTAAGTTTGAAAAATCAGATGTTTTGCGCGAAGTGACAGTAGTACCCACCTCAACGCTTCGCTTATGAGGCGTGCAATAAAAGCTTGTAACAATAGATAATTAAAAAAAATATCCGCATAATAAATGATAAGAATTTAGATAGTACGAGTACTAGGTATCAATAAGTCGTTACAACTTACACTACGTTTTCTATTCAGTGAAAACAAATAGCGAGACATAACGTATCGCACTTTCGCGATTGTTTTGTATTGAAAATAGATATCGCAACGTATGATTACAGATTACTTAATAACTCGATTGTGTTAAGAGAACTGCCAGCTGTTTTAAATAGCTGATGTACTCAGTCGTAACCTATGGTCGTAAGTCGTAACGTAATGCAGGCAATATAAAATATCCATCACCAAATTGGTAGATTTGAATATCAATGAATCTATTTACCGTAGTTGTATTGTTATAAGAAATTATTTATACTTTTGATTGAGAAATATGGTTTAACTACAAAAAACAATTAATAAAAAAATTTAAAAAAAAGCATTTGGGTAAACTTACCGTAGTTTGGGCAAAGTCGAAATTAGCCTTTTCTCTATCATAATTTTTCACTGACTGTGTTAGGCCATCGTGCAAACCCTTCGAAAATGTACCTTTATAGCACACTACCGACGCACAAACGCCGAGTTCCATCATGAAGATACAAACTAAGAAACCACCGTACTGTAAAATAAATTGTTCAATCTTCTATAATTTGAAAACAAATACCTACAGATTGAATATTCAGCTTTCAATGTGGGACGCCGCTCAATCGCTCTTGAGTCAAATAACTTTCCCAGACGCAAGTGATTATTCTTAAAAAAGATACCTACTTAATAGGTGCTTTGAGCTTATTTGCATAAACTCTAACTAAGTATAGAATAAGTAAAATCTTACAATGTACAGTAAGACAGGCTGGCCTTTAATAATGCAGGAGAACGCCACAGAGCTGATGATGACTATAAGGCCAGAGATTCCGATTATCACATGAGGAGCCGTGCCAGAGAAATCTGGCGATAATTCCATATACTTATACAGGTCAAACTCCGCCCAAAGACCCACGACCAGTATAAGTAAGCCCGTAAGCTGCGAATGAGAACTTTTTAGAGACTTAACGGTTAACAAAATTATGTTAAAATGACTGAAAAAAATTAGTAACATTTTTATACTTAGGTACTTAAATAGAATTAATACTTACCCAAAATATTAAATTAAAAATAAAAAGAAAAGATTTTAAGCAGGCAATGATAGCCACGTTTTTAAATTGATTGCCCATTGTAACACTATTTACATTATTTGAGTTATAATTCTATTTCTTTTCCTAACCATATGTTTCAAAACAAAGGATTGGTTAAGCTTTGGGTGCTGACTGTTGTGTTTGCAATCTGGCTTGAGGCTTTCAGAAATGCGCGCGCTGTTAACTAACGCATGCGCGGTATGCCGGTTTAAAGGAACCATTAATTTGTTGTTGTTAATTGTTATTGTGAATAAATACCATATTATATTTTTATTAATCTTTCATACTTGTATCGATCATCTACAACATAATTTTACAAATAATATTTATCTTATATTGAACCAGTTCACTATAGTATGTTTGACACGTTTGACCCACATTCATGCGTATTTTCTTCCTGATTCCCGAAAGACGTCCAAGCTCATCGTGAAAATAAAGAATATGTAGTCGGAAAATTTATCAGTTCATTATGATGAACTTATAAAAAATTATAAACATATATAAATCATGTAAAATATAGTTGATAATTCTATTTTTATTCCGTGTTTTATCCATATTCAGTTCAGACTCCATTACTTAATTTTATTTTATCCAGGATTTTTTTCTGTTTCGATTCGTGTAGAAAATCACAGAATTACCTAGTGTATCGAATGAAAAGTTTAAAAAATGTTTAATACTTACATTAGAAATAATCTTATAATGAAATCATTGAAATGTATTTTTATTTTTAATTAATTTAATCCACTTTTCAATATTTCTAGATACAATAATTGAATAAGAGCATCGAATATCGAATGTTAACGAGAATTTTGTAACGGAATGTGTAATTTTAATCTTCTAAGTTTAAAACAGAACACCTACCTACCTACATAGTATGTGGTATACCTACTTTGGTATAACAAATTTCAGCACGTCCACCGGCATGTAACTGCACAAAGCATGCAGTCATGTAAAGTCCTACCATGTGAAGGTTGTATTCTTTATTTTGTTACCTAGTTACTTGTTAGTCTATCAGACGCCGCGGTGGAGCTATAGCGCGCGCTCACTTTTGTATAAAACGCTCTACATTCGCAACAAAAAGTATTTAAATTTTACTTTGTTTAATAAATAAATTCTCTCTTCAATTTTTTTACATTAATGTAATTTTTAAATATTTTTTTAATCATAATATAATAGCTATAGTAATTACCATGGCCTGGCGTTTATTTTTATTTACGTTTGGATTAATTTTACAAGCCTCTTTTGTGTCTCCTATTGCTGAAATTGTTGCGGATGATGGTAAGGTCATTTTGCTATTATGTCCATAATTATATATGTATTATTTTTAAAGTAATAAAGTTAACATTCTGTATGTATTAAGGTAGTTTTTGTTCATCTTATTATGCACAGACAATTAGAATAGAGCGTTTTTTATTAACGAAACACGTATTTAATTATTAATTAAAATTTACCCAGGTGGTAAGAGATAAGAAATAAAGTCCTTAATTGAAAATTATCTTTACGTCCTTAGATTTAAGACACAGCTAATATAGGTGATTAGGTATCTACTATACTAGATTATATACATGTAAAGTCCTGTAACATCATACAAAAGTACATGATTATTTAAATTTCGCCAAATAATTGTATATTAGGTACTTTAGGCTCTCAATATTAAAATTGATTGACCCATGTCGCACTTTTAATCAATGAGGCGCGATTAAATTGATGATTGCTAGATAACTGCCGACTAACATGCAATTTAAAAGTGCCAGTTTATTCAATGATTGATTCATCAATTATTATTGATAGTCGTTACTTGTACTTCAGCTTTACATGACTTATTTTTCACTAATATGTCGAAATAAATATTTCTTCAGAACTGGTTATTAAATATAGGTACCTAGTAGTCCCGTAAAGAAAAATATTATCATTATAAATAACCGTAAATGCTTTAAAATATTATCAAAATACTTTACTAGTTAACATAATATAATTAGTAGTTAACATAATTTAAATTAATCAATTTATCTACGTGAATTCTATACGAAGTTAGAAGCTCTATTTACAGAGATGTCTTTGCGTTACTGTTCCGGTTGTTACCATAGCTACAATTATATCACAGCTAGAGTGAACAATTTTCCAGGCGTAACGGGTGCAAAAGATGTCGTTAAGATGTTCAGGGTGTGGCAATATTTACTGTTTCCAAGATTATTACTTTGATATTTACACTATACTTTATTCTAGTATTTTATTAAGAAATTACCTGTTAAGTGTTAGTCATTGAGAAATGTTGGATTCAGTATATAGGTATGATTTTTTTGAAGTGATCCACTTTGAAGTGATTTTCCAAAATATCAAACATGCTCAACGTTAATAATCAAGTTTTCACTTCTGCCGGCACTCCCGGAGTGCAACCCGTCTTTTTTTATGTTTTAGTTAGTTCTGTAGAGTGTAGAATCTTTTGTAGCAGTTTAAAAGTTAGGTAACTATAAACTTATTTATTTTGCAAGAAAATAAGTTTGGTAAGTTGATAGGTATATTTAGGTAGAGTAGAGAATTAGAGCTTATAAAATTAGGTGTAGGTATATGTGTAACCTTCCCTCATCCCTGAGTATATAATATGTTCTGTGCGTGTAACGCTGCCATAATAAACCGCTTAGATTCCTAACTTTGCATTTACGGAGACTTTAAACTAACATGTTCCGTAGATTATACAAATATTACTTTAAATCAAACTACAAGTCCAACGGAAAATCGGAAGAGTGGAACGATCGATTCAAAATTGGATAACGAGTATCTGAATAGCCGTTGCTTGATGTCGTGCCTAATATCCGATACAGTTCACCCACTTGCACGCTGATGGATTATGTTACCCGTGACCAGTTCTACTTACCCGGGGTTTCACTGTCATCAGACATGAGATTAACCTACCGAGAGCTATCACGTATCTATACACTGCAGGTCAATTGTATGATTGATACGATTGGTGGCTACGCTTTCGCATAACATGGAATACTCGGGATTATGTTAAATAATGTTAGATTGCGGTTTGACAATACCCGAAAATAGTATTTATATATTCATCAGGTGGTAGGTATGTTTATGGCACCTATCTAAATAATATACTAGGTGATATTTTCCTCGTATTTTCAGTATTTATAAATGTAAAAAATTCTGAGCCAAATCCTTCAGCTTGGTCAAGTGAAGATTATTTGAAATTCCACAAATATGATATGATAGTAGCAGGTACTTTTAAATATCTTTATTAAAAAAAGTATAAACATTAAATTGCAGGCATAAAGTAGCAGTTACATACTTTACATTAGTAGATATACATACATAGTATGAAGGTACTTAACAATCGACAACGACCAAACTTGACATGGTTGTGCCGGCGACCCAGTTACGTGTATTTCTTGATTTTTTTGTTATAAAATGACTATCGTACGGTAAGGTCGACGGGTCCATAGTGTGCATGTCATTACGTCAATGGAACACTTCGCGGTTAGCATTATGCATGCGCTAACGGTCTTCCGAGTCGGCCCTGCGGCTACCGCGTCTTTGTAGAGACAATTCCTTATCTAATCTAACTACTTACTGCTTGTAAGGTGTATGGTGAGAGATTTGTAATGTCTTATGTCGCTTTACTTTTTGTATTCGTTGTTATTTATTTAATGGGTCACACGTGAAACTTAGCTTTCACTTAACGTGTTTGACTAGACGTCGTTTTAATTAGCTGATAATTACATCTTAGACATGGTAAGCAATAGATCATAATTAATGAGATAAGCACAACCGGTAAATGTCTCACTGTTTGTCGGAGCTTTTGATGACAAATTATATTGGCTTTAAAAAAATTTATGTTCCAATCTCCTTCAGAGAGCTTTAAGCGTACTCTACATTTGTACATTAATAAATGATACAATAAAAATAAGAAGTTATTGAACGAAAATTGAATGATTGCTATTTAAAGTTTAAATGAAAATTGAGGAGTTCACAGAGGTTAATTATTGAAATGGAGCGAAATAAGGCGATGGACATACACATTGTTGTTCGAACGCACATGTACACACTACCCAGGTATAGATAAAGTATATACTTATGATTGTATACACTATATATATTTTATTAATTTTTAGTTTTATTTAGAGTAAAAATATTGAATGTTTCCAGTAAATAAAAATTACTTTAAGTTTGACTAGAGACAAAAAAACAGAGATGTTCAATGGGCAGCTGTTTTCGTTTCAGTAGACTAATTTATTTATATAAAAGATATGCCATATAATTAAATTCATTTGATTAGGTAATCAGTTACATCATGCAAATTTATAGCTTATCTTAATTTATTATCTAAAGCTAACTTTCGTCTTAAGACCATTTACCATAATGTTTAAGGATTCATTCTATTTGTGAGTAAACTATTCTAGATATACATAAATAACGTAGAATAAACTGGAAGTAGGCTAACGAGGTGTGGAGTCCTGACTGGTGCAGGTCACCGACCGGACCTTCGCAACCGTTCAGGTCAAAACCGTGATTACCAGGAATACCATGTAGGTATACACGTTCATCGATATACCATCCATTTTGGATATTAATCGTCAAACGACCATAATCTTATATCGATGCACGATTCGTAACGGCTCTTTAACCTTAGGTATTCGAATTTGCTATTTTCGTTAAAATTATTCCAACCCACGCTAAGACGCTTTAAAGTTGCTGGAAGTGAAAGAGTCACCACTCACCATTAACAGCCATTAATCCAATTTGGTTGAGTCAACTGTGTTAAAATATGTATGCACAATATACCTACGCTGAGATGTGGGAGGTGGAATAAAGCAAAAAAGCTTTGCAATCTTGTTATTTAATGCTTATTTTTGTACAATTTATTTTATTAAGTAAGTATTACTTAGAAAAACAAAAGTGACATAATATATTTTAATATTATGTGTTTCCATAATTTTCGGTTACCGTCATACAGAAGGTACTTAGGCCTAATATTATTAAGGTATGTCTAATATTATTAACTTCAAAATACTTAATCTATTTAACTTATAAGTTACGACAGGTGTACATAATTACTTGATAAATACCGTAGGTAACTATTCTCTAACTAACAGACTTATCTAATTTAAAAGCTTCGTTGTCAATCACAAAAGTTTTTGAAATGTCTTGGCTTGCTCTACATACTCACATGAATGTGGTCGATTTTCTGGCATACTTACCGAGTATTGAAGATATTTAATCCAATTAAATTAAATAATTGCCAAATTAAAACTAATCTACGAACCGTGGTCCCATTTTCGCGTTCTAAATTGTAGCTCTTTTATAGTCCCGACAAAGAGACTTTTGTTACTAAAATCGAGTCGTTCAGAATACTTACAATAAATGTTTTGTCTGTACGTGGCTCCGACAGTGGGTCAATTTTTAATTGAATACGGCAAAACGGTGATTATACACGCACGGTCAACTTAACAATGCGATTTGGATTTACATAGTTTCTCTGCTTTTTTGAAGTATTCAAATTGTCATAAAGCTCTCAACTATCACACCGTTTTTTGTACTATTTAACGCTTCATGTTACGCGCATTTGACTTTGAATTGTATAATTGGAAATACCTAGATACTAGATACGTACCATAGGCGCATCTTTAAATTTTCTGCGTAATCTCTTCTATAAAGATCTTATATGGAATTATAATACTATATTAGGCTCAGCTTAGAAATTAATAATTATAATAAATAAACATAATATTCTAGAAACAGTTTTGCAAGCAGGTATACCAATATACTTGAATTTCTTCTTAATATTTGTGTACCTACTTGACACAGGAATCCAATACACCAATCAATATTTTTGATTAGGAACGCAGTTAATGGGAAAATAACCAATGCAGCAAACAGTGATGTATCATAGTAAGTTGACAAAAGGTTCTACAATAATATAAATTCAGATGGCCTCATATTGTGTGGACAGGAAGAGCAATGCGCGTAAAATCTTTTATTGTTTGCCGCGCCGTTTCGCGTCAGTCACTCAACACAATCACATTAACCGGCACATGCAGTTAATTTAAAATACATATATCCCTCCCTTTCCCCTCTTCCTCAGTCCGTTCGTTTATATTTTGTAATTATACCCGAATAAAAATAAAAACGTCAGAAACGAAAAGTTCAATATTGTTTATTGACGATTTCATTGATAGGGAAGTAAGGATAATTGAAGATTTAATAGACAAGAGGACGAGGAAATTACAAATACGATATTTAATACATTTAAATTATACTCAATTAGAAAAGTAAAGATAATAATATATCATTCAAATGAAT
Source organism: Colias philodice (assembly GCF_061535455.1). Classification (NCBI taxonomy): domain Eukaryota; kingdom Metazoa; phylum Arthropoda; class Insecta; order Lepidoptera; family Pieridae; genus Colias; species Colias philodice. The sequence goes on from NC_143087.1 coordinate 4,633,822, forward strand.
TTCAAATTAATATTAAAATTACGTATAATTAAATAATTTTATTAGCTCGTCGACGGAGAATGAAGCTTATTGCCTATACATGTAGGTATGTATAATAGATAATATCTACAAATAGGTACCTATATTCTCGCAGGATGGGACTTTTGTACCAATTATTGTACCACCATGATGTGTGGACATTGTCACGCATCGCTACTGATGATTTTATCGACCTTGAATTATAATGTTGAGTTACAGTAAATTGAGGCAAAAGTCAAAATAGTTATATAAAATTTAATTAATTGTCGAGGTATTTCACAAAGCATAGAAAACTTGTTAAAATCAATCGCGAAACTATGTAATCTTAAACAACAAGTACTTAGGTGTAATAAAAATAAAGTAAATTCAAATAAAATAAGTCAATAAAATTTACGACCAATCGTTGCCATTAGAGAGTGACCTTGTCTGCTTTGTCAAGGAGTCCACGTCTCATGAGGCTTGACCAACTCCAATTACTTCTAAACCTAAGTAGGTATAAACGTTTTGCGATTTTCCTACTTTCTATTTAGAATTTTCTCTGTTCTTTTTCCGTCCGATTTTCGCACGGTTAATAAATCCCAATTTCATTATTTTAAATATATTTTATTGAAGTAGTAAGTAATGTTAGCATAGGCACTCAAATCCCCCCTCTTTGTAGAGAAAATTGATAAACTGGGGTGTAACTTGCAAATGCACAGATTAGTAAATATTAACTTCGTAATTTTGTATTTAGAATATGCAGTAGATATCCTTTTTTTTTATAGTGGGGAAATCTTCCAAAGATACCCACGGCCCCCGGGGAAGGAGCCGTGGGTTATGTCGGATTCTTACCGACTAAAACCCCACTGAGTTCCGTCGAGCCGCTTTAATGATGGGGCCGCGGGTATTTGTTAGAATTCTTCCGCGACATGCAGTAGATATCCTACTACTATTATAAAGGCGAAAGTTTGTAAGTATGGATGTATGGATGTTTGTTACTCTTTCACGTAAAAACTAGTGAACCGATTAGGTACAATGAAATTTAGCACACATATAGAGGATAACTTGGATTAACACATAGGATAGGTTTTATCCCGGAAATCCCACGGAAACGGGAAATATGCGGGTTTTCCTTTGAAAATGCGGGCGAAGCCGCGGGCGGAAATCTAGTTTTATATATTTCGTACCAGGAAGATTAATTATTCATATAAACAGTTTTGTTTGTTTATGATGTCATATCCGTTTTATTATATCATAGGCGACTCATTAAATATAAATAGTTATTAACCACAACAAAAAAAAAAAGAAAAAGCTTCCGCCAACACTTATTTTAATAACAAATACCTACGTATATAATATTAAAGGCTATTGCACGCCTCATAAGCGAAGCGTTGAGGTGGGTACTACTGTCGCTTCGCGCAAAACATCTGATTTTTCAAACTTAAAATGTCTTTATGTATCATACATTGCACTTGTAAGATAATACATACACACACATATTAAGAAAAAACACTATTTTTAACGTTCATGATATTTTTGATGTCATTTTTGTTATTTAAACTAGTTAAAAAACAGTTTAAAAAAGTTCTGTCTTGGACGTCCGTGTGTCTGTATGTGCGGATCCTTTTTCTTGTTAACACGATAGCGACCGAAATACTTTACTAATCGAGTCTTTTTTTTTCTCTTACGCTTGAGTATGCTCAGGAATAGAACCCTTTCATTTTTCAGGGTCCGATTCGATGTGGTTTAATTGTTATTAAATAAACAAAAATAATAATTAAAAATATTTATTAAAAAAAAAATTATGAGGCGTGCACTTTTGGATTTTCCAAATTATTTATTTTTGTTTTTTTTTCTTATCAAGACGGGTTTTACGTAACAAAGAGTGTTTTTAAAATAAATAAGCTCCTACACAATATATCTATTTCAATTGCTTGTTAGGAAAACCATTCATAAAACGTTAGTCAATAATTGTAAATATACGGTGTAGTTGTTGAAAGCTTTTGTGATACGAGGTACCCATATACAATTTATTGTTGACTATAATTCAAAATCTCATTCCAGTAACAGTAATGGAACAAAACTGTAAAATAATAGCGACGTTTGTATTCCACCGTGCTGCAGAGATAAGCTTCTCGTTACTCCTAACAGCACATTTATATTATCTTCCAATTCCGCAATAGAGGGCTTAGCGGGCGCCTGTGGCAATTTAGTTGGAAACCGCCATTTAGTTGCTCTACTTTTCTATTATCGATTTGATTTTCTTGCCCTGTAAATTACTAAACCTCTAGGTATTAAGAGCTAAGTGTCAAATACATAGAATTCTAACTTAAACCGTTATTAAAGATCTAGTATTATTAAAATGAACACTATTTCAGCTACAAGTGTGTAATAGAAATAGAGTACCTACTTATCTAGCCTCTAATTGGATTAGGTATATATAGAATAGGTAAATCACAAAAGTCTTAAATTACGTCCATTGGTCGGGTACAATATACAATTACAATAAATAACAAATCGACACTGAATAGGATTTCTCATGACAGCGTGAATATTTTTCATCCGCTCGGAGGCATATCCCATTACCTACTCGATGAAAGAATACCCGGCCATTAAAGGGACGGACCAGTGAGCAAGTCATTGGGTTAATGGTACGCTTGGAGCGGTCAATTGTTAAATCTTTCAAGCATCTTGACCTTGTAGAATCTTATTAGATGGATACTAAAAAACAGTATTGAGTAATTCAACATAATTGATAGGATTGATTGTATTGTATCGTATACGTACAATATATGTCGAGGGAGAAAATTTTTAATAGACCTATACCTTACTTTTTTTGTGTATTATTTACAGAAGTACTCCACCTCATTGGTGAGCCAGATTTTCGTGATGTTCGGTTGAGATGGGAATATGGGGATGCTGAGGAGGACCCAAAAAAATTGTTGGCGTTCCAAGTCCATTACTGTGAACTGCAAGCTTGGGGTCAATATCGGTGTAGAACTAAGGTATGCAGCTATAAAAAAAAATTGTTATCGGTGTTATAGGTACCTATCTACTTTTCATTATACCTACATATAATATACGGTACCACCGCCATGCAAATATGCCACAGTATAGAATGGAACGGAATATAATAGAGTTGGTCAGTGTATCGAACCATAACATTAACGTGACGACTGACCTGCAGTTCCGTTTGCAAATGCTACTTGCTAGCCATTTATTTAAAACTAGCCGCTCCGCGCGGTTTCACCCCCGTGGCTCCTCTCCTGTTGGTCGTAGCGTGGTGGTATATAGCCTATAGCCTTCCTCGATAAATGAGCTATCTAACACCGAAAGTATTTTTCAAATCGGACCAGTAGTTCCCGAGATTAGAGCGTTCAATCAAACAAACAAACAAACTCTTCAGCTTTATAATATTAGTATAGATTATTACCTACACAGTCGCATGATACATTTTGAGGGATACCTACTTCGATCAATTGACTCGATCGCGATCGTAAAGCCAATCTATCCAATCACTATTTAATATTACCTAGTACGAAATTACTTTAATTTGATTTAGGATAATGTATCATTAACTTATTCATTAAAACCTTTACTTCTCACGCCCTATATTAACAAAATAAAATTAAGAAAGTATTTAGATGTGTTTAAGAAACAGACAGAGAAATCATTCAACAATTTCTAAAATAATTTATATGAAATTTAAGGTAATCGAAAGTTTTGAAGAGGATAAAAAAGGAAGAGTGATTGAACCTACAACAACGCTGAAACCAAATGTGACAGGGCGTCGGGGACGAGTTTATACAACTTACATCACCGGTCTGAGGATGGCCACTACCTACTCCTTCGAAGTGCGTCCTGTAAGAAGAGACGCGAGAGAATTAGCCGATCCACAATCCATTGGCTCTAAGATTATCATTGTACCTACAAAAGGATGTATGTATATTATTCGTTTAAATAATAACTATAAATTTTTAAGTGTTCAAATTAACCGTTAGATAGTACGACAATCGGTATAGTGGAAAAAAAAATTCAAATTCTACCTATAAACCATCGATCAATAAGATAGCTTATTAAACCTTCATATATTTAGTTTGCTGAATTTTTTTATAATCCGTAAAAGTTTATACATTTTTAAACAATCTTCATTCAAGCTCTTTCTTAATCTAAATCAATACAATATTGCCCAACATAAAACAAGTTTTAAAAGGACTTTAGTTATGTACTTTCTCTTTCATAAATTAGCTCCGCTTACACAATTTTATATTCATCTTCGGAAGTCAAATAGAAAGTTCGCACGCGTACACTTTCTATTAAATAAAAACATTTCAAAGGATAACTGATAGGAATCGCTAATAAATTAGGCATGTGATATTATATCGATATGAAGCCATTATTAGCCTTTACAGACAGTTTTGGGACAGTTTCAGCTCGGGCAACTCAGTGCTTGCCGCATGCAAGTGAGGTGGAAGTGTCCACTGGCCCATATTTTGGGGGGCGAATAGCGGTAGAGGCAGCGGACGGTGGTCCCGAGAGGTGCTCCATACAAGGCAACCCGAACAGCGCGCAAGACGCATACATACTCCGGATACATCACGACGAATGCGGCTCTGACGTCAATGAAACTACTGTCGCCACTTACGTGATAGTGCAGGAGAATTTACCTATTCTAACGCACAGTACCAGAAGGTAATCAAAATGCTAAACTCAAGTACATTCCAATGTTGATGAAGATGCTGTGTTTACGACTTTACAATAAGACGTGGATTACATATTTTAACACTCAATTAAATGCCTACTATTAATTAATCACAATTGCAATTTAAGTAAAACCAATGACGCTATTAGTAGATAGTTATTATCAGTGGTAGTAGGTAATAGAAGCGATCTACTAGGTACTACACAATTATGAATATACTTAAATTATTATTTCAAATTTTATAAAACTGAAAATAAGTTTGTAATATTATCCTAGTTAGTATGTAGTCGTAATTATATACATTACTTACCTAATTCAATTTTGTTTTAATAAATTTTCCTTCTTACAGATTTCTCGTTCTTTGTACTTACAAACCGGAAACACTGACTGTCAGAGCTGGAATTAATTTACCGAAATCGAGCCCTGGTGATGTCCTACTGGAGACTAGACCACGCGGTTCAGTTGAACCCTACAATGATATGGATGACAATAACTTACAACCAGCACGGCTTGAAGCACGAAGAGAAGAATCTCCGCAAAGTTCGTATCATTTTATGTAGTAAAATTATTATGAACTATTAAATGCGGGAAAGTTTGTAAACATTGATGACTGCATTAGCGCGTAGTTTACTTTCTATCTCATCTGTGTACCTACTAATCTAGCTTCTGCGAAGTAGTCTAATCGTATTTATAAATTATTTATGTATTCCCAGAATATTATAAAATATGTATAAGTATGCAACAAATTTTTACTTTCTTTATTGCATTTCACGGTTTTCATAAAAAGCTATTGTTAAAATGAAAACACAAATAAAATTTATAAAATATTTTTATATTTTCTAGGTATGTTCGGTGAAGTAACACTGGTTATGTTCCTGGTAGTCACTGCATTTGGCGGGATCGGTCTTCTTGTATGGAAAATGGTCCCTCACGCTGAAAGGGACAACATATCTATTGGAACAGCGTCATCTCTTTCTCGCAGCAGTATTTTCGGTAGGCGCAACAGAGACATGTTCTCGGATAGAAGTTCTGTCTATTCAATAACTTTGTCCGAAAAAGACGAGGACACTACCAAAAAAAGCAATGATTGCGACAATACTTCCGAAGCGTAGTTAGGCTGTGTAAATTAGGTGTTATTCGTGTCAATAAAAGATGAATTTATTTTATCTCAATTATTTTTAAGTTTTATCTTTATTTTCATGGATAACACCAAAGTAAATATTTAATTGTGATCTATTTAATTATATTTTATCACCCATGATTATGACTGCTTAATATTAATGTAAATATTAGTTACATGTAAGTTATTAATTTAAATCAGTACCTATGGTGTTAATAAATACGTTGAGCATCTGTTTAACCAAGGTTTAACCGGCTTGGCCAGTGCAGGATGAAATAATATAATTTATTTTTTGATTTCCAGAAAGTTGAGAATTTGTGATACATCTATGTGATATTAAAATACCTATCTTTTTAACTTTCTTTTTCACGCGTTAGGTTGTGGCTTCGACTAACATCTTATTGTATGTTTCAAAAACATATTTAAATAAATTAAGTATATTTTTATGTACTTACGTTAAACAATATACGTTATATTAAAAGTGATGAATTTTCTCGAAATCAAAAAGAAGCAGGACTATTAGAATACATATTAAAAATAATAAATAAAATACAGATGTGCACAAAGGAGTGTTAATAAAAATTATGAATACTTACAATTGTTTTATTTGAATTTTATATCATTTGAGTCATTTGAAATACAAAATTGCTTTTCCATAGGAACTGCAGAGAACAAAAATTCCTTTACAATATCATTCAGTTCTTCAAGTGATATTTGTGCGTGAAGTCTTACAACATCATCCTCATTTTCGTCTTTATATAGTTTCAATAAAGTTTTGTATATAGGTAATAAATTTTCTTTGAGTTCAATTAATGTTTCTCGTCCCAGACCTTTGATCAAACTAGAAATAACCATTACAGCAGCTCTTCGACATTCAATTGCTTTATCCGTTTCGATTATACTCCAAATGCATAGAAGAATCTAAAACAAATTGATTTGTTTTCGTAAATATCAGAATAATATAATAATTTTACTACTTCCATTAATAAATCGACTTTTTATATAAAATATTTACTTCATAAATATAAATAAATGTTATTAAATATATATAATTGTTACTTAAAATACTTATAGAAAATCTTGACATTTTTTTTCTTTTACCTATTATAGTAACTATGTATAAAATATTCAAAAAATTTATTACTTGACGAAAATAACTTACTTCATAGATAATAGTGCCAACTCTATAATGTAGTACCAGAGCTATTTCAGCTAAATTAGATAATGCTGAAGTTCTTATTAACGGATCTTCATCCCTGCATCCACACAGGAAGGTGTTAAGAAGTTCTGTTTTATGAACAATTGCCATTTCACCTGGAAATAAAATTATGTAGAAACTTAAAAATATGAAATATTGTATTTTTTAACATTAGAACCCAACAAGTCATCAAAAAAAAGAGAGGGTGTGCCGAGCATACTTGTCAGAACTCAGAAGTGAAACTTCTTTGGCAAGAATCAAAGATACCAAAATCGTCGCCTTTTACATGACGTGACGGTATTGCTATGACGCGACCTTAAAATTTTACTCTCAACGCGCCTAAAGAAGTTTCACTTCAAAAAGTTATTAATATAAGAATAATCGCATTTTTAATTTTTCATAAAAATACTTATACTTACCAAGCTTTCTAGTCACTTTAACAACAATATCACCAATTTTCATTCTCAACTCAGCAATTTTGTTTTGATCTTCTTGAGTTTCAACAACCCTTTTAGAAGAGATTTGGAGAAACTCTTTACACAGTAAACCTAACACGTCTTCTGTAAAGTGAGTAGCGAGAGATGCAATTCCATTTACTGCTGCCAAATAAACGTAAGAATCCGAATCCTTGAGTTGTTCCTGTTAACATTAAGAATTTTTTGTTATATTATTTTACAGGAAGTTACAAGAATGTATTTAATGTTGAAGAAATAGTCAGTAATTGTTGTAAACGAGTCCAATATCGTGTCGCTACACGACGCGAATACTAAGTTCGTGCAATCTCTTGGAATATGTATTAAGATTGCTAAATTTGCTACGAACGTAATTATTAATTTAATAAAATGAATTAAACTGCGTTTCGTTTAGTCGGAAAATTTATTGGCAACAATTATTTATTACCTGGAGTAAACAAAACACGTAATGTCTTTTTGATATAGTTTCCGGGTCTGCAGCTTCAATAAGCTTTGTGAGTTCCATTATCCCATGTGCTCGTACAGGCAGGAGGCTATCCAACACATTTGATAAAGCCTTTCCATATGGTGTTTCAGATTTTCGTGGGTACTCACATTTTATTTGTGATAATATCTCCTTACATAAAATTCTATTATGATCACTGCTTTGAGATATTCTTTCAAGTGTGGGTAGCATATCTGTTAGTTGGGTTTTAACATGATCATTTTTGCTACATGACAATACAGAGTTGAGCAAAACTAGTGCTATTGTCACACATTCATCATTTTCTTTACTCTCTAGAGATAACAACTTTTCAACAAAGTTTGTTGTAATTGAAGGATTTGATTTTATAACATTTATAGCTTTGGGTGTTGCAGATATTTCAGAAAGAATTAAAATTATATTAGCATATTTTTCATCATCATTACTGAGGATAATTGGCTCATCCTCTAGAGTTAATAATTTTTCCCCATCACTTTTGTTTTTCCTTTTAGTATTTACATCAAGGAATAATTGCAAGAAGCACTCAAATAGGTTTTCTGTGAGTTTAATGTTTGTACTGTTTTGAAACAAATTAACTAGCAGTAGGGATATTTCTTCAATGTTGTGATTCAAGGGAGTCAAAACACATTTTAGTATAAGGCCTGAATTGTATTCTTCAGCAAGAACACCAACTTGTCCTGAATACAAATTATTGCTAAACAATTTGTTTATTGTATCCATAATTGATACAGTATCTCCCAATTCTAAAATCTTCAAAATTATATCATTCAATTTATTTTGCAATACACTATTAGAACACTTTATTGATAGCATAAATAGTATGAATAAGTTAGTAACTAAAATTTCATAAGGTAAATCTAGTTTGGTGATAAAAGTACATGTATGTAATATTGAAATTTTATGTTCTACTTCTTGTGCAGTAAATATTATTGTCCCTGGATTGTCATTTTGTGCTATTAATGAGTCATAGTTAAATGGTTGAAGTGTGTCTCGTAGAAGATTTTTTGCGATCTGTGAATCTGAATATTTAGTTGACAAACTCAATAGGCAACATACAGCAGTTGTCAAATAATGTGTATTATTTAGATTAAGTATTTGCCTCAGTTGATTGCATATAATATTCAAGTATTCATGTTCTGTTACATCACCATGCTTGTTGCAAACAATTTTACAGATCATATCAATTTTCTTCCAGTCCACACCAACATCTATTTCATGGCTTTCTATGAAGCATCTGATGAGGCTCAGTAATCCACCTGGAGCTATTAACCTGCGGCTCATTTCCTTTGCAATCACTCTCTTGACAAAAGCAGGAGGTTCAATTTCTTTAACATTCTGTAGCACTAATAACTCTTTCATAAGAATAGGTTGGAAGCAGTTATTAACTAAATGTTCATATATGGATATAAACTTCTGCCTATCTGTATTAAGCTTAGTAAATTTCTCTTCAGTCATAGTAAAGTTTTTGTACACACCTGGCTTCTTTAAAGGTGCAAATGCAAGTTGAATTAAAGCTGCTAAATAGTCCGATAAGTGAAATGTTAATATTATATTTTTTAGTACTGGTATTGAATAACTTCTGTGAAGAAATTCAGTACATTCGACTAGTACCTCATATTTTTGATCGTCATTCAATTCAACTTTAGGTATAGATTTCCCAGTCACACACCTTTTCGATAAACTCAGGCCAAGTCCAGGTATTAAGCAATTGGAAATACCAAATGAGGTTATAATTTGAAAGCAAGTTCGCAGAGTCTTTTGATTCTTAACACTTATTAAAATACTTTCATTTCCTTTAATTATGGTCGCCATATTATCAACATCTTTGATAAGTTTATAAAGAAACCTTTTTAATAAATTAACAATATCCTCATCCAAACTATGATTCTCAGTAATGTTAATTTTTTTACTGATTATAGCGATGAGAAATTCTCTTTCATATTCTAAAAATAATGATTGACTGTTAATATTCACACTGATATTCGAAAATAAAACGAGAATCAACCAACTTACCATTTTTTAATGCCTCTTCGATATTTTTAAATATTGTCTCCAGATTTGCCATAATCACTGTATTTTTTCTATATCGTGAGAATTAAGTGCTAAACATCAAAATGTTTAGTGTGTGATATTTATTGTACCCAATAGAGATAATCAAATAATATCCAAAATCAGATGGTAAACAACGTGAACGAAAATATATTAAATAAATAGCAGCACGTCAAAAATAATAATTTTGACATTTTTACAACAATCATGGCATATGACATATGGATGTCACTGTCAGATAGTCGTTGTGAAAGATGGTCAGATGCAAAAATACTCCTTTTCTTAGGAATGATAGGTCCGAGCTGAGGCTGTACTTATTTTATTTTTTATTTCTCCACTTTACTCCATTTTCAGATTATGGTATGAAGTGCGTGAACGATGAAATAACTATTGTGTAATTATTATTTTCTAAAGTTAGTTAGTTAGCAACAACCTCATTGATGTGTAAATAAAGTGGTATACAATAATTATAATAATTGGTTGAAAAATATTTACGGTTATTTTAAGTAATTTGGATTTTGATTATTTCATTAACATTTTTTTCAATGTTTGTACCTTCATCCATACTTATATTTATTTTTTTGAAAAAACTACAATGAAACGAAAGCTTTAAATTTTTTTTCCAACAATTAATAATTACTAACGATAAATCGATTGCACGCATCAATTCACGCGTATTACTTTTTCTAGTGCTCGATTGTGCGAAGCGTTGCTGTAGTTGGAACATTCAACGTTAAGCATTATGCCGCATAATGCGCTCTAGTGCTGTAATTGGAAAACGGGGTGTGTTTCCATGTCCATGAGCAATGAACATGACACAATCAAAATCTCTGAGATCAAAATAAATTGTCATTTCTTTAATCTGTAGTCTACCAATGACAATTGACAACTTGTCAAAAAACGCTTTGCGGAAAGCGGCGAATGAAATTTTTTTTTACAACTAAATCAAGCATATTAAATAAAGAGATTTGGCTTATTTGTTCTAGTTTTCCTAATTATAACTATATAATTACATAAACATGCTTATCAAAGTCAAGGTAAGAAGAATTACATTGATTGATAATATGTAAAACTTTAATCAACCATGAATTTTTTAACCCTCTGTTTTGCAGACTTTAACAGGGAAAGAGATTGAAATAGACATAGAGCCAACAGATAAAGTTGAAAGGATCAAAGAACGAGTCGAAGAGAAAGAGGGAATTCCACCACAACAGCAGCGTTTAATTTTTTCCGGCAAACAAATGTGAGTTTTTTTATATTCATTTCACTCACATTTCTGTTAATGTGATTATTACTAGTAGGTTTTTTCGAAGACGATGATTCTGAAGGAAAGACGGTAATTATAATAAAGACGGTAATAATAAATATAGCATTTACTGTCTTTTTGTGGAGTGGTGAGTATATTCAATACAGATTGACCGATTTTAGGTGAAAAATAAAAGCTACAAATTTATTTACTAAGTTCTTCAAGTATGGTCAGTAGTACTTTGTAATACAAACAATAGATGTATGTAGTGGTTTCTTCCACCAACTATTTTTATTAAATGTGGTGACTACTGAGTGAACTGACTAATATAACTGTCGACCAATAAATTTTACATTTACCTTTAATCAAATTTATCAGTAAGGAAATCATTAAGAAAGGTTGTAACCAAAAACTACCCATTTTAATAATTTTGATATGCTTTTTTTGATCAATAATTTTCTTATAGCTCTCATCATCATTGGCCAAAATAGGCTTACTTACTAATATTATAAATGAAAAAGTTTGTGATGATGGATATGTGCTTGCTACTCTTTCATGTGAAATTCACTGATCAGTTTTGATAATACTTGGCAGTGATATAGCTTATGTATTCTAATAGACATGAGCTATAGAAGTACAAGCTTTTGTACACAGGTTTTAACTATAAAAGTCTGTAAAGTCAAAGTTAAATTTACTAGTATCATCTAGATTAATATATATAATTATGGAAACTTCTTATAACAGTGCAGACCTTGGCAACTGCCTTGTTGTTATTAATATAAATAATATATTTAAACAGCATTTCCTAATACAACAAGGTCTTCAATTACTAGGAATTTGCGTTATCATCTACTTCATTAAAAAGGTGTGTTATAAATACAAACAAAATCGCCGCCTTACTCCATGACATGACCTTGAAATTTTACTCCCAATTCACCTAAAGAAGTTTTCGTTCAAAAATCTAATTATATTTTTATTCAATTTACAGGAATGATGAAAAGACAGCTCAGGATTATAAAGTTCAAGGCGGTTCAGTACTGCATTTGGTGTTGGCTTTGCGAGGGGGGGAGTGATGTGGTTCTGTCATCTCATATTTATATTGCTTAATTTTAATTTTTCATTTATTATATAAAGTAAACATGATTACTGTATTTAAATAAGTCGGGTGTTTCTCTTCAACTTCCTCTATTTTGTCTATATCCACAAAATGTGAGCATAGCATACAAAAAATATGAGCGTAGGGAAAATAAAATTAAAGACATTGTTTGAGCAAGTAATTTATTACATCAATAACATATACTACATATTTTGCACTGAATTCAAATTTACATAAAAATAAATCTTTGGTTCACATAATAAACAACATCAATTTCTTATAATACTTACAATTATTATTACATCCTATTTCGATAAAATATTGCCACAAGCCACAAACTTCACATTTGATTTACATTTAATTACAAAACATTCATTTGAGCACTAAAATTTCATTTGGAATTTAAAAATGTTGCATTAACTCTACAGACAGAAAGCTTATAAAAATGTTTAATTTTGTATTCTCTAATGATTTTAAGAAATACATATCATACAATCACAAATATCAAAATTATTTAAATGACTTTGGGACGGAAATTTGCATATGTTATAGGCAAACTCCGAAGCTCCGGCGCTCCTAGGTTGGACTGGTCAATCCTCAGGTCAGACTGAATGACTTAGTCAAAGCCCAAACAAATGTAAATTTTCGGCCTTTGACTAAACAATTTTCGTCAAACCTGAGAGAGACTAATTTGGTCAGGCAAACGTCAAAACACAATTTTATTAAATCGGGGTTTGACGAGTCAAACTCCGATATAGGTATGAAGTGTCTTATCTTCGTATATTTGGAAGCATTTTATCATTTAAGCAGCTTTCAAGTCTTAAGAACCGCTTAACTCTGCCAGTTCTGACACCTGATTGGTCAGCTTACGTGATTTTCACTTTTATATTTGAGATGCTTTGAGAGAATGCCGTGTGGCATTAGGCCCGCCTTTTGTACGATGTGCAATAAAGTATAAAATAAATAAATAAATGCTTTGGAATATACGGAGGTTAGTTTGTATAAGATTAAGTATAAAAAAATAACATTTTTAAAATTTTGATGTTTATTGTTTTAATAATTTCTTAAGTAATTAAAATGAAAAATTAATCATTTTTCTGACATGGTGAGGCATTAACTTTAATGTTAATTGTTTTAACAATTTCTTAGGTAATTAAAGTGACAAATTCATCATTTTTCTGACATGGTGAGGCATTAATGTTAATTGTTTTAATAATTTCTTAGGTAATTAAAATGAAAAATTAATCTTTATTCTGGCATGGTGAGGCATTATGACATTTAGAATTGCACAATACATTAGACCTTTTACATTTGCATAATTTTGAAGAGCAAGAGGAACACCGCGGTCCGCGAGAGACATTATGAACCTGTTTAAACATGTTCAGATCAACGTTTGACCGAGAATTGCAGTCGCTTCTAGGATTGACTAGGCCAAAACCGAAACAGAATAATTTACTTTCGACGTTTGACTGAAAAGTTAGGAGCTCCTGGGTTTGACTAAAAATACTTCAGGCAAAGGGCGAAATTGAAATGTATTTCGGGGATTGCCTGATGGCTTTGGCCAAACCTAGGATAAACCAGTCCTTCCGCGAAGAGACTGTGTATCGGACTTTGACTATAACACATATATATCATTTTATAAGAGATAAAACCAATTTTTCATGATTTAAGTAATTTTTTTATGATAATTTAAAATATCATGTGCACTAAAATATATCTCATTGGTGGTTTAAATACATATTAAAATATTATTAATTTGCATTGAATAGAAAACATTAGTGTAAAAAAAGAAGGTAGTACCATATTTCATATGACATTCTAGGCGTTGAGCGAAACATTACATGTTTGGCACAGTACACAGCATATATCCTAACTATTTACTAGACAAAATTCTAAACCTGACACTTCACATTGGAATGGCGTGTTTCATACAAAACCTGTAAACGCGGTGTGTACAGGAAAATAATGCATAGAGAGCTGGTAAAACTCTGTATTCCTTATAAAAGTAAGATATAAAAGGTGTTTACTAAAAATTATATCTAAAATTTAATTAATTATCTACTAGAGATCCTTTCTGCACCACTGTTGATAATGTCTGAAACAAACGAAATAAGAAAATAATAAGTATTTGTTAACAAACAGTTAAAACCACTCTTTTTGTCTTTGTGGTAAAAGATTAACGTCCTTTTTTTACGAATGACAATGAGTAGATATTTTCGTAACCGTTCTCAATAAAAGCACTTCAAAAACCGGCAAACTACCTTAAACTTCACCCGTCAGACAGCGAAGGTGTGACCCAGCCGTATTTATCGTGCGTCTTGACAAGCGAGCGGAACGCCTCCTCCGCGCGCCTGCGAGAGAACTCGCGCGAGGATCGCGGCGGTGCGCGCGCCACGCGACCTTGACCCTTCACCACGGACGCTGCGAACTGCATCACCACCGCCTCCACGGTGTACGCGGACGCCCAACCGCGCGGCGTTAGTAGTTCCATGCAAATAGCACCACCTGGCAAACAAATGTTAAACTAAAAATGTGTTTGTGAATTTTTTAGCAAAAAGTAAACTGCCTTCAAATGGTCCGAACTGGACAAATTTTATCGTGATCGACCGGAAGACGAGTTTTTAAATAAAAAAAGACTCGTCAATATCGGTTCACCCAGTTGAAAGTTAGGAAGAGATAATAGGCCCAAAAAAATTATAAGTGAATTGAAAACCTCCTCCTTTTTAAAGTCGGTTGAAAATGCTGATATATTTTATTTTAATCCGCTTTAAGGCTGTAATCAAAGGACATTGTGATCGTAGATTTTATTGATTTTGGATATTGGAAAGGATGACCTCTTTTATCCTAAAGAGCTATACAATCGCGATAGGAATTTAATACTATTGTTTAGTCGTTGAAATATTATCCAGTGAGAGTCGCTTAATTCGCATGATAAAATCAAATTTACCAATTTTAATTACCTATTAAGTATTAACGTAACGACTTATTCTGAATACCTAAAACTGAGCTCATCAAAGTGTATTTAATCAATCAATTACTGTGTTGTGTTTAAACAGAAATAATTTACTAATCAGTCAACGGACTGAATATCCAAAGGCATAAATTCGCTCGGTTACGCTGAATACATAGAGCATACGAGTTTTATGTAGTTACTTGTATTGTTATATAAGATTAAATTCTTTTATATTTAGCTATATGAAAAACGGATCAAAAGAAAGGTTCAGATAATATCATTTTCAATAGAAAAAAATCATGAAGGAGTATCCTAACCCGCGTCTTTTCTTTTTGTTGTAGGTACCCAAACAAAGATAAAGATTATTGTCAAGAATAGTCCTACAAAATGTACAACTCGAACAAAATCAGGTTTAGAGATAGATATAAGTAATTAAATAATATGATATCCAAAGACAAACCTTCCATAACGAAACCCTTCTCTATCCGCGGTTCAATAACTCTCATAAAAGGGGGCGCAAAGGGAAAGTTTTCTGGGAATATCAAGTGCAGCAAAATATTAGGAATGTTCAATTCTCGTAGATCCGCCGCCAAGTCACTCTCTGGGTCGATCTGATGCAAACGCACGTGCCACTCGAACAAATTGTCGTTTACTAGTTCCACCTGAAAGTTATGTCAAATCATTTCAAATTGAAAAAAAATATAAACATATTAACATGCATAATAAGATAACATTTAGAACGCGCGCGTCTTTTGCGCGACACCTTGGACAGTTATCATCATGGGGCTTTGTAAACATAGATTAAGGACGCATATACAAATTAACGCGCATCAATTTTACGTTTTGAGTCTTACTACTACACGTGCACGGCTCACACACACAGCGAAATGCGAGAAACGACGAAATTATGACTAAACTGACACGACTTGATAATTGAACTTATTTTTATTGCCATGTTTTTTTTTTTAATTTACTTTGATTTGTTTGTAACGTTGAATGGTCACAAAAGTAGATACCATTTACCTAATTTCATTGGACAGTGATTGATTGGTAAACAAGTACTTGCCAATGTGTACTTCGAAGATGGCTACTGGAACTAATAGATGATTAGAGCTACGTGTACCAAGTTTGGGCTCATTTTGTTAGTTATGTTGAGACCTTACCTCCGGACTTGATGGAGTGACCTGAAGGTATACTTCGAAGACTGCTACTGGAACTAATATACGAGCTGAGCTAGGTGTGCCGAGTTTGGGCTCGTTTTTTAGTATATAATTTTGTTGTGGTATCAAATGCAAGTGGGTTTTCGAAAACTAGAAAGAAAATACTTTTATTTGGCACATACATATACTACTGATAGGTACTTGCAAATACTTTTTAAGTTCCAATATACTGAAACATTACTATAAATAAAATGTTGTGTGGTTTTATGAAACCACGGTAAAAGTGAAACTGTTCGAACGGTTCCGAACACTGCTTTGTGTAGCGCATGTCGCGTGACGGTCGGCTGCCGAGTAGGTATACCTACTCGGCAGCCGCGATACACGCGACATGCGCTACACAGACCAAAAAGTGAAGAGACGATGTAATAAAAGTTTCACTTTAATAAAATCTATCAAAAATCTTATATCATACGTATATAATATGTATCTTTATTTATATCTAACTAGCGACCCGCCCATGCTTCGCATGGGTCATGGGTGCAATGGCACGGCCGCGGCGGCCGGCCGGTACCGCCGCAAACGCTACGTCCCGCAATTTTTTAATCTGTAATATCTTCGAAAATATTCACTTAAATCATACGGTGTAAAGGGCCATATAGATCTATATTAAATGAACAATGTATTTAAGGTATTTAATTGGTTAAGAATTAATGCTGTATTGGTTAAAATCGCTTCGAAAATTAGCCATTCTTTGTCGTAAAAAGTAAATGACAAAAAAAAGTAATTGTGGGTTATCCATAAGAGATAGACATATACCATCACGGACTTTTCTGTAGACTTTTTCAATGTGTACAATACTTAGTACATTATTTTGATAAAACTCGTAGGGTTCAGCCTGCGTTTGCAATGTAAGCGGAAAAAATGTTATTATTTACGACATCACATTAGAAACCTCAAAAATAACAGTACTTTTCCACTATTTAATGGATGTTATTATACATATAAACCTTCCTCTTGAATCACTCTATCTATTAAAAAAAACCACATCTAAATCCGTTGCGTAGTTTCAAATATTTAAGCGTACAAAGGGACATAGGGACAGAGAAAGCGACTTTGTTTTATATGTACTATGTAGTGATGATAGTGGTAATATAATGTATCTATCTATTTATAATCAATGTGTAGAGTAGAGTAGTGTAGGGTAGGATAGATAGGGTAGGGTTATGTAGGGTAAAAGATAAAAAAATGGATAAAACTCACGAAAAACAATTCTTTTTAATTAATTCTTAGTTTTCATTATATTACTATGGCAATTTGATGAATGTTCCTGTAGTTCCATATTTCTTTTGAATCTTGGATCGGTCAATTCTGGAAGGAGGCTGTTCTTATAAAATGGAATTAAATGTGTCTTCATGTTCTCCTTCAAAAATTGATCGTCATATCTTTCCAGTTGCCCTTCGGGTGTATCATCACGACTACCTTCACGTAGCTCTAATCGTCTATTAGTCCCAGTAGCCGTCTTCGAAGTACACCTTCAGGTCACTCCATCAAGTCCGGAGGTAAGGTCTCAACGTAACTAACAAAACGAGCCCAAACTCGGCATACCTAGCTCTACTCGTCTATTAGTTCCAGTAGCCGTCTTCGAAGTACACCTTCAGGTCACTCCATCAAGTCCGGAGGTAAAGTCTCAACATAACTAACAAAACGAGCCCAAACTCGGCATACCTAGCTCTACTCGTCTATTAGTTCCAGTAGCCGTCTTCGAAGTACACCTTCAGGTTACTCCATCAAGTCCGGAGGTAAGGTCTCAACATAACTAACAAAACGAGCCCAAACTCGGCATACCTAGCTCTACTCGTCTATTAGTTCCAGTAGCCGTCTTCGAAGTACACCTTCAGGTCACTCCATCAAGTCCGGAGGTAAGGTCTCAACGTAACTAACAAAACGAGCCCAAACTCGGCATACCTAGCTCTACTCGTCTATTAGTTCCAGTAGCAGTCTTCGAAGTACACCTTCAGGTCACTCCATCAAGTCCGGAGGTAAGGTCTCAACGTAACTAACAAAACGAGCCCAAACTCGGCATACCTAGCTCTACTCGTCTATTAGTTCCAGTAGCCGTCTTAGAAGTACACCTTCAGGTCACTCCATCAAGTCCGGAGGTAAGGTCTCAACGTAACTAACAAAACGAGCCCAAACTCGGCATACCTAGCTCTACTCGTCTATTAGTTCCAGTAGCCGTCTTCGAAGTACACCTTCAGGTCACTCCATCAAGTCCGGAGGTAAGGTCTCAACATAACTAACAAAACGAGCCCAAACTCGGCATACCTAGCTCTACTCGTCTATTAGTTCCAGTAGCCGTCTTCAAAGTACACCTTCAGGTCACTCCATCAAGTCCGGAGGTAAGGTCTCAACGTAACTAACAAAACGAGCCCAAACTCGGCATACCTAGCTCTACTCGTCTATTAGTTCCAGTAGCAGTCTTCGAAGTACACCTTCAGGTCACTCCATCAAGTCCGGAGGTAAGGTCTCAACGTAACTAACAAAACGAGCCCAAACTCGGCATACCTAGCTCTACTCGTCTATTAGTTCCAGTAGCAGTCTTCGAAGTACACCTTCAGGTCACTCCATCAAGTCCGGAGGTAAGGTCTCAACGTAACTAACAAAACGAGCCCAAACTCGGCATACCTAGCTCTACTCGTCTATTAGTTCCAGTAGCCGTCTTCGAAGTACACCTTCAGGTCACTCCATCAAGTCCGGAGGTAAGGTCTCAACGTAACTAACAAAACGAGCCCAAACTCGGCATACCTAGCTCTACTCGTCTATTAGTTCCAGTAGCCGTCTTCGAAGTACACCTTCAGGTCACTCCATCAAGTCCGGAGGTAAGGTCTCAACATAACTAACAAAACGTACCCAAACTCGGCATACCTAGCTCTACTCGTCTATAAGTTCCAGTAGCCGTCTTCGAAGTACACCTTCAGGTCACTCCATCAAGTCCGGAGGTAAGGTCTCAACATAACTAACAAAACGAGCCCAAACTCGGCATACCTAGCTCTACTCGTCTATTAGTTCCAGTAGCCGTCTTCGAAGTACACCTTCAGGTCACTCCATCAAGTCCGGAGGTAAGGTCTCAACGTAACTAACAAAACGAGCCCAAACTCGGCATACCTAGCTCTACTCGTCTATTAGTTCCGGTAGCCGTCTTCGAAGTACACCTTCAGGTCACTCCATCAAGTCCGGAGGTAAGGTCTCAACATAACTAACAAAACGAGCCCAAACTCGGCATACCTAGCTCTACTCGTCTATTAGTTCCGGTAGCCGTCTTCGAAGTACACCTTCAGGTCACTCCATCAAGTCCGGAGGTAAGGTCTCAACATAACTAACAAAACGAGCCCAAACTCGGCATACCTAGCTCTACTCGTCTATTAGTTCCAGTAGCAGTCTTCGAAGTATACGTTCAGGTCACTCCATCAAGTCAGAAACTAAATATGAAATTTATAATCCCATAAGTATAAAATCTATAAATAAAATAAATGCGTGAAGGATCAAGTTTATTAGGTGAAATATTTTGTATTCGTACAGTGATCTTTTCGTAAACGAGGAGCTGCTTACAAGCGTCACAGTGTCCACTCACAACGGCGGCCGAGCGCAGACTAAAATATTTCATTACAAATTTTTGTGCAATAAATCAAGATGAGCCGGTAAAATAACCCTTATTTCAATCCAATAAGTATCACGCGTTACAACTAAATATGTGAAAAAATAAGGTTTCATTTTCATTTTTTTCTCAGCCTATTTGTAACATTTTGATAGTTTTATCTAGTACCTTTTTGAGTTAGACATGTCTACTTACTTAAAATATTTTTAAATAAATCAATTTGTTTTATTAAATACAAGAAAAATGTTCGTTTATTCAGCACGATATTGTCAATTTTGGGTGAAGAGGCAACGGAAATTATTTTTTTCAATATTATAAACCAAAATTTTCGACTTAAAATATAGTACCATTTAAAGATTAAGGAGTAATCTATTTATGGTAATTATAAGTTAAATTTGGTTTTGTACTATTTCGCCGCAAAATGCACCGAAAAACTGCGTATTTTTGTCAGATTCGTAAACGCGTCCTTAAGTAACATATTATGTTGAAAATGTTTATTTAGTTCAAAATAAACAAATATTAACTAATCCAAGGCGATTTGGGTGTCTTCATATTAGTTTTATAGTGATTTACATAATTATAATTTATAATATTACGTATCCAGTTTATTTTGAATAGTAGGTTTACAAATGGAATAACTTTGCAAATGGTTTTAACAACAACGGAGCATAAGTGAATAGTCTATGGATAGCGAGAGTAAAATACCAAATAACATTTACCGTAAACACAGGGTCGGGTCTGTTCTCCTGCAGCCGCTGTATCTCCTTGAGCTCCTTCATGAGCCTGCGTGTGCGTACCGCAGCCGCGCGCTCCCGAATGTCGCTAGCGCCGTCCTTCTTTTTGGCTAGCGAGTTGCCTGTTGGACTTGAGGGCAAACTTGCCGTGGTTTCAGCAGGAACTACGCCATCTCTGTTAATGAAAATGAATATAATATTTTAACTCTGATACATATTTTGTCATTAATTATTATTAACGTAGGACATAGTAAGTACATAGTTAGAATATATTATACTTATCATTCCGTGTTACCTACTATCGAAATAACTATTTATAGTATCCTAGTCTATTTAACAACAAATTTATACGTTATTGTTTACTAAAAACTTTTTTTCGTTTAATCTAACTTTTATTAAGGAATAAAAAATAATTAGAGTGACTGAGTGGGAGTTACACAAATTACTTAATAATAAGGACATTTTCAACTTTAAGGTGATGAATTAATTTTTCTAACATTTACAGCCCTTTTCAAACCCTCGTAATTTTTATATTATTAAAGTTGTCGTGATGAAAATTCTTGACAAGAAAGTTCAATAGTAACACAATACGTCTACCGTTTTAGAAACATGATTCCATGATATTTTCTCGATAGAAAAAAAATACAAAGTTCTCATTGTTATTTTTTTTTAATCTCTGGCATCTTCTAAATAACAGACGTAAAGTTACGACTTTTTGGATATTAACTATAAAATATACAACCTATACGTCTACCGTGTTATAATTTTGAAATATGCGATGGTTTTGAAATAAACAAGAAATACTTGAAATTAGCGCGCGACCAGCCAATATAGCGAGCGCCGCCCTGTACCTTCCTACCCCGATCGCTGCACGAGTCATTCCCGCTACGGCCGTCACACGGGGAACTTGTGTCGCTTGCGCAATCGTAAAAAAGGGTGACAACACGATAAGACAAAATGAGACAAATGGGGACAATAAAGAAAATAAGAAGAAGAAACATAAAGGTTGGAGGAAAAAGAATGCTTACAATTGGAACAAATTAATGAAGTAAGTTGGTTTTATTTTAAATTTGATGATAATTGTATTATAGACGATGTTTGATATGTACCCCTGTTTTAAGTACATAACGAATGTGTAAGATTTTTTCATTTATAGCATAGATAATCTTTTCAGAAATCCGGAATCCAGAAGGAAAATAAACCCACTGATTGTTCACAATGTGAACCCACTCCTTCGTAAGTACCTTTATTCAGTCAAAAATGTATGTTATCAACGCTCTACTGGTTTTATCGCATGATTCCATTTTTAGCAAAAAGCAACAAAGTGCAAAGAAATAAAAAATCATGGTGAACTTAGTGGAAGTATGGTGGACGTAATATCAAATATGGAACAGGAGCTCATTGGAGTAGTATTATATTTAAAAAAAATACGAAAAAATTTCAAGAATTACATTTCTTAGTAGGTGGTAGATAAGTATGTTGTATAAAGAATTTGATGTTGATATTTATTTCATTTATACTTACTACACCAGTGCGGGAAATTGCTTAGTACTAAAACAGGTTTATATTCATATTTACATAGTAATGTGAGTTTTCATTTCGAAAAATTTTGTGTAAGTATATTAAATTGAGTTCCTGGGTGATCTGGAAACACAATTGGGCCCGGAAGATGGCGCTGCAGTCACTCCTCCTAATCACATGAACCGATTTGGATGAATATTTGTGTGCACATTTCATTGTTGTGGGATGATTGGTTGATTCGTTTTCACATTAGCTAATATTATGTATTTTTGTTGTTAGAAAGTAAACTTAATTTAATGTTTATAATACATTATTATTGGTATAAATAAGCCAGTGTTCGTCTCACATTGCTGTACCTGCCTACCTACCCTACCAGGGCCTAACTTTGTTCTGGCTATTTTATTTTGATTATTTGTAATGAATAATTACAATTATAATAGTGTGCAAAAAATAAATACATGCGTCAATATATTTTGTGTATTTTTTTAAAAAATTTTTTTATTTAAAAAATATCATTCCGACCGCGGCTTTGCCCGCGTGGAATTAGATTATATCGTGAATCCTGTCTTATCCCACAGAAGTATTCAGTTCGGATAAAAAGTATCCTATGTGTAAATCCAGGCAATTAGCTATATTTGATCAAAATTGGTAATGTAGTCTTGACGTGATTAAGTAACAACTAACAAAAAAATATACAAATTAACATCCAAAGTTTCGCATCAGTTTTACTTTATTAGTGATATCTTCCACTCTTGACTTTGACTGAGAAGAATTAGGGTTTATAACTTCTTTCAGAAATATTACCTTTCATTTCTGGGCATGATGTAATATCTACGTCAGCATCAAATTCTATCTAAATCCATTCAGTAGTCCGCGTTATTGAGTACCATTTCATTTTTTCAGAGTAACAATATTTTTTGTTATTTTAAAGATTATTTATAACCTGTATTATTTTGTAATAAAGTAAAAATTACGAAATAATAATAATTATTAATAATGTCTAAATAGTTGTTAAAAAGAAGATTATTTGTTTATAAGCAAGAAAATAAAACCAATAAATCAACAATTAAATATATGTATAACAATATTATAACTGTATGACGACTCCATACATGTTTGTCCCGAGTCGGCTAGCGGCAGCGCGGCGAGTTTGCAAGAATGACATCGCGCACACCCGCGTTCGCGATAGCGAGCTATTAGACTCCGCCCGCCAAGCAGTGGATTTTTTTTTGTGTATCGTCTTAAGTGTGATGTGTGACGATAGTTTATAATTCACTAGCCGCTCCGCGCGGTTTCACCCCCGTGGCTCCTCTCCTGTTAGTCGTAGCGTGATGGTATATAGCCTATAGCCTTCCTCGATAAATGAGCTATCTAACACCGAAAGAATTTTTCAAATCGGACCAGTAGTTCCCGAGATTAGCGCGTTCAAACAAACAAACAAACAAACAAACTCTTCAGCTTTATAATATTAGTATAGATTTGTTACAGAAAGGTTGCAGAACTATTCACTACCTACTTGAAATTTTTTGGCATTGTAAATTTTTACAAAACATTGAACGTTTTTGAGGTCAGAGATCTAATAAAAAAACGTTTCTTCGCATCTTTATTTCAAATCCATTACGTCTTTCGTACCTTTTCAATAATCCTCTCTCAATAATGAAGCTGAGGTTAGATAAGTTATAACTCAATAAGTACTATGGCTCAGAGGATACTACTTAGATTTATTTTTTATAACTATAATATTTCTACAATAAAACAAGAATGTCATTTGCTAGGTATTAATTCTGCTTGTAATGGAATAAAAAGGGGACGTAATGGGATCCATTAATGCTAGTATAGAGCAAATAGCTCTACCAAGAGATTATGGACTCTGTTTAATGTACTTGCCATCGTAATAAAATAGTCATTTTGTTTCCTTTCTAAGTTTATCCTAACCTTTTCATTGTCTGAACAAAAGCATTATAATTGCAAAAGAAAAACTGCTTTGAAATATTTGAACCGGTAGTTATCATCTCAATGGAATGCTGTTTCTGAACAAACATGCACTATATAAAGTTAAATATCGACGTTCACCTTGATTGCTATGTGTATTGAATATTTAAAACGCGCGCGTTGTAACTTGTTTTTAACTTATTTGTAAACAGCGGTACATAATATTGTTAATGTATCCTGTTAAATTATTTTTAACAACATAATGAACATATATATAAATAATTTATAATTTACATTTTTATAATTTTAATAATTATGATTATTAAATATTGACTACGGTCTTCAGTAATAATATAGAAGCTTGCTTGATATGATGATGCGATACGACGTTTTTAGAGGTAGTAACTACCAAACACATCATGTGTTATTTTTGAGTTCAACACAATACAATATATAGAAGGTCCTATTATATCGCATGTCCTATGTAACAAATAGGTACTTCGTGCTTCAAGGAACATCAATAAGAGAACATTTTTCCTATGCATAAATCAACTTGATCTTTATATTACGGCATCAGGTTTCAGAGAAATGAGCCCCGATTCCCGTCACCGCTCGACCTAGAAATCAACGTTTCGTCCAAAATGGGGTCACATAATCGGTATTCGTTAACTGAAATAGTTCCAGCCGCGCAAACTTCAACACTCACTAAATTATAAGTTATTCAAAATTCCAATCTCGGAGAGGAATTAAAATATTGTGTCCATTATGTGGCTGATTCATTCAGG
This sequence comes from Colias philodice, assembly GCF_061535455.1. NCBI lineage: Eukaryota > Metazoa > Arthropoda > Insecta > Lepidoptera > Pieridae > Colias > Colias philodice. Next base: position 4,658,927 of record NC_143087.1, read on the forward strand.
GTCAGAATTCAAAGAATTTCAAAACTCGTTTCGTAAAATTTAAAGTAGGTATGGCAGATGCATCAATACATGCTGCAGAGTTAATAAAAATACTTTTAATTTGAAACTAAAAAATATATTTTATTTTTTATAATATTAAGATAATGAATGACTGAAAGAGCAATATCGAATATCGGATACTATTTGCTCCGATACCGATATCGGATCGGATAATGTGAAAATGCTCATAAAGTATAATATAGACTACGCTATTTTATAGAGCGCGCACGAACGCAACGAAGTGGGAACTGTAGGTACGGGTGAGAACAAAACGACGTTCCCCCCGCGAGCGCGTGTAGTCGTGGTTGAGCGTTATCAAAGTGCGTTTCTCTAGAGGTTTTTTCCATATTTACGTATAAAAATGGTGAAATGTGCAGTTCGATTTTGCAAGAATGATTCTAGAAATCACACAAAATTGAAATCCACTATTACATTTCATCAGTAAGTCGATTGTTGTACTTATTTTTATGAAAATAAATCCAGCATTGCGGGAGTGAAGGAGAAGTGGGAGGTAGGCACGCGCAGGCTAGCCCGCGCACCTCACTGCCGCTTCGTGATCGAAGACATGTGTTACTTGACCAACGCGATTCGCGAACGCTGTACTCGATATAAAGCTTACTATATAGAAGAATACATCACTACATTTGCATTGTATAAAACAAAGTCGCTTTCTCTGTCCCTTTGTATGCATAAATGATCTAAGGCTTAAATATTTAAAACTACGCAACGGATTTTGATGCGGTTTTTTAATAGATAGAGCGATTCAAGAGGAAGGTTTTAGTATATAATTTATTAGATTTTAGACAAAGCGGGCGAAGCCGCGGGCGGTAAGCTAGTTTTAACATATTTATTTGACTTTAAAATTATAACATAAAAATGTACCTATTACCTATAAATAATAATTAAGTGGTGTGTTTTGTATGATTCACTATCTAATATTTTGAATGCGAATAATATATTATTATAGCACAGACTAATAATAATATACCTACTGATTATAGTGTAAATGTAAAGTACCTATGTAATGTTACGATATATTTTCTGAACTGCTAAAGTGATTTTGAAGATTTTGGTAGGTATGGAATGGATATTAAATAAAAAAATGATATATTTAAATATAAAAATGAATCGCAAAATGTGTTGGTAAGCGCATAACTCGAGAACGGCTGAACCGATTTCGATTATTCTTTTTTTATTATATTCCTGGAAGTACGAGGATGGTTCTTATGTAGAGAAAACGTAAATATGTACCACGGGCGAAGCCGGGGCGGACCGCTAGTATTTAATAAAAGATATAGATAAAATTTTGTAAGAAAAATAAAGGTTCCTAACTAGTTAGTTGTTATCTACAAATATAGAGTAAAATATTTTGAGGATAAACCTAGGTCACAGATTAGAGAATAGTTACTTCGTAACCTAGGTACCCAAAATACTGAATAACATATCCGAAAAAAAGTTAAAATATTAAAATTATACATATGTAACTAAGTAGACTTTTTTCTTATTTTTTCAGATTCCCAAAAGATCGAAACTTGATGAAAAAGTGGATTACTGCTTTAAATCAAGCAAATTTTGAGCCAAACATATGGAATAAAGTTTGTTCAGTACACTTTCTTGATTCCAATTTCTATGAAACAAAAAAAGGACTACGCAAATTAATAAGTACAGCTGTCCCATCGCATTTTCTTGTTCCAACAACACCTTCTGATCATAATTCCCCAGCAGCAGCGTCATTAAATTCTGGTAAAAAAACTGTACCTTTTGTGCAACACCAACCTTCTACTTCTACTTTAAACGATAACGATTCAGAAATGCCTTCAAATGTAGAAGATACCTCAAGAATACGGAAATTGAAAAAAGAAATTATTCGATTGAAAGACGTAGCTAAACGTCGCCGAATGCGATGCAACGCCCTATATGCAACATGTCGGCGTTTGAAAAAAAAAGTAGAGAACATGTCGCAAATACTCACCAAGTTGAAACAAAAGAGATCAATTCCTCAAGAGTAATTTGACCTTCTAGAATCGTGCGGAGTTTCTGCAGCAGCTCTCATTAAGAGAATGATAAATAAAGGCCAAGAATATTCACCAGATCTCTGAATGTTTGCGCTAAGGCATACTTATATATGAAATATAATATGTGATAAATATTCTGTTTGATATACTCAATTCTTGAAAAGCAGTATGCCAAAATTTGTATGGGCTGCGGTTCGATGATACCGAGATGATCTGATATTCATGTAGGTACATAGAAGAATTACTTACAATTAAGAAGGGTTAGGTATAAGGTCAGGTCTACCATACTAAAATAAAACACAAATAAATATAGAATTGTTTTTATCATCTTCCGCTTCATTTTCATAAAATATGATAAAATAAATGATTCTATATTTATGTTTCTTGTTTCTTCATGTCTATTTTCATCAAGTTGTGTCCGTTTTTTTATATTTTACTCCTACAAGGCTTGCATACATTTTCAAGTGTATAAAGTATAAACCTAGAAAAATAATAATATTAATCACCTATGAACGATTATAAACCTTTTGCCTAGATTGGATTCCTATCTTTTTTTAGAGAAATTCATATTAAACGATGAAGATATTGAGTAAGTATGTGATTTATTATTTTTTTGAAATAAAGTGAAAAATAAGATTTGAGAGAAGACAGAATCTATATACTCCATATGATAAAAATATAATATATATACTTAGTATTAAACAAATAATATGCGGTTATAGAAATATAAGATTTCTTAATATATTTTTTCACCTACAATGCAAGCACTAGATGGCACTTTATGATAGATTTCCAACAAATTACTTTCCACATTAATTCCACTTGCTTTAAATCAAAAGCTCACTCAGGTACTGGTCCAATACAGGATTCTATAGAAGCTCTATGGAGTATCAGAAAACATTTTACACATAGTAAATCTTCGTCTGCTACTGCTAACTGCCACCTTAAACAATAAAAAACATCTAATTTTATATGTTCATATTATTTTACTTCAAGAAGAAGTTTTTGCATCTTTAAATATATTTTTAATAAATAATAAATAATTTATAAACAACGAACTATTTTGTCCTTATAATGAGATATTATAGCTCAAACGCTCTCCATTTGGGCTTATGATAAGTATCAATTATGTGGAAAAGAAATTCTAAAGACATAAGAACGAAGTAGAAAAGTACTACCTAAGTGAAATTAAATAGACCGTAGGTACTATAATATACATACAATGAAAATGTTACACTTACACTTGTAAGATTGATCCATGTTCGTGACTTCCCTGACTTGACGATAGGGTATTGGATGGGTTAAAGACAGGGAACAATTCACACAACGTGGCATTTTTTGTAAGTAGTAAATATAAGTTGTTGAAGTAGAAAATATAAGTAGAAAATATAAGTTGTTAAGTGTGTTGTAAGAACTCAACACAACATTAAACTACTAAACTGTCCATGTTCGCAGAGGAATCTGAAGAATCAGCTGAACGCGAAGTATGAACGAATAAAGATCACTTATCTTGAAGACAGATCAATAATAAAGCAAATCAATAGTTAAAATACAGGTGTATACCGGTGCCAAACGCAAATAAAGCAGAAGTCACTTCACACTTGACACTTGTTATTAATTGTCAGTTTTCACTCATTTTCGGTGTTGCTAGGTACCTATTACGTTTCAAAATAACGCTAATTATTACAAAATATTTATTAACAAAATAAAACATAATTACGTTTAAATTACATTAAAATAATATTATTTAATAACTTTGAATAAAACGAACAAAACATGTTTATATAAATTAAAAAAGAACTAAGTAAGTAAACTTACGATATTAGGTACTTATTACGTTTATATCAATTTGTAGCGACGACAAGCCAATTTACGAGTTACCGAATTTCAAGTGTAGTACCTACTAAGAAAGTTCCCACCATAGGTTCACACGGTAACTCGTATATAAACAGTTCGTGCGCTATGCATGAACAGTTAAGGGCTTGTCGGGACGCGGGTTGGTCGCATTAGGTCGAATATTAATTACATACGAATAAATATATGTAGTTAACGAAATATAACCTTTGCGTAGTTATTTCATCTTTTATTACACCCGCACATAACAAGCCCCTACATTGGTGACTCCCGACGAAGAGTGAACATTATTATAGTGAATTGCATAGATATCGTTTGTTAACAATTAAAAATGAATCCGGCAGTTCCAGTTACAGCAGTTTCGTCGGTACAGTTAAACCTTCTCGAGCATTTAGCACAACTAAAGCAGCGGGTAAACCAGCTGGAATGTGCAGGCTCGAGAGGCAAATCGTTTAGCGGTCGAAAGTACGGAAATCGCACGCATCGCTCCGCATCCCGAAGTCGCGATCGTGCAGGGATATCAAAACAGAAAAATCCCAATTGGCTATGTTTTTTCATTACTGCTTTAAGCATATCGCCAGATTGTACTATCGTCAACCTTGTGCGTGGCAGAAGCAGCAGGAGAGCCGACTTTTAATAATTTTACCAGTGTCGAAAAATAACCAATCCGCGAGTGAGTGTACTGTGTAGTGATTATAAAGTGTAGTTTAGTGTAATTAAGACATTTGGTACTAAATTAATGACTTTAGATCTTAGTTTACGGCGACCGTATAAATGGTCATTATTTTTTATCGCCGAGGTATTTCAAACTATGTTTTTGTTTATAAGGTGCAGATTTTTTTAGCACCCTAAGGCCGATGCATCGCTCGCACTTATGACGGACGCATCGGATACTCATGTAGGTTATTTTTCTAAGAATCTATCTTAGATTGAACGCAAGTATAGTACGTATATAGGGAGTTATTAGCAATTTACTTGGCTATTCGTCATTTTCGGAATATGGTCGAAGGACGACAGTTAACGGTTTAAACGGATCACAAACCGTTAATTTACGCGTTTTCTAATGTAAATAGCGAGAAAGAGTTACCCAGACGTACACGACACTTGATATTCATTAGTAAGTTCACAACGTCGCATGGGCAAGATAATGTCGTTGCAGATTTGTTACCACGAGTCGCAACAATAAGTTGTCCCACAGTAATAGATTACGCGGAACTTGCTAAGAATCAACAAAAGGATTCTTATATGTTACAATTATCTAATTTGAAAGACGCTAATAATAGGTTAAAGAAAATAATGTTACTTGAAAGCGGTACATTTATTTATTGTAATTTAGATAATGTTAAAATTAGACCCTACTTGACTGATAAATTTCGACGTATTGCTTTTGATAGTGTACATAATTTATGTCATCCCGGAATAAGGACTACACGCAAATTGATTGAAAATCGTTTTTATTGGCCAAATATGAATCGTCACGTTGGCCAATTTTCAAGTTAATCGACATACAGTGTCAGGTTTAGGATCGTTTCTGCAGTGCGATAGGTTTGAACATATTCATGTTGATTTAATTGGACCTTTACCCACTTCACCCGAAGGTTTTAGGACGTATTGCCTAACCATAGTGATAGGGGGACGCGATGGCCAGAATGTTTTCCTACGAGAGATATAACTGCTGAAACGATTTCGCGTGTAATATATGAAGGATGGATCTCTCGTTTTGGTTGTCCGAAAAAGCTAACAAGCGATCAAGGACGCCAATTCGAAAGTCAATTATTTGCTACACTAATGAAGTTATTAGGTATTAATAAGTTGCGTACGACACCTTACCACCCACAGAGTAACGGGGCGGTAGAGCGTTGGCATAGGTCGCTTAAAGCGGCATTAACGGCTCGCTTATGCAATATATCATCATCTTGGGTTACGGAATTACCAACTGTGTTGCTAGGACTTAGAACAGCAGTAAGAAGTGATACCGGCATAAGCGCAGCAGAAATTACGTACGGAACAACTTTACGATTACCAGGTGATTATTACGATAAAAAATCGAGTTTTGAATTAGATAGCAGTCTTGAGTATGTAAGTAAATTACGAGACTCTATTAGAAAATATCAGTCAGTAGCTATTAGGCAGAATGAAAGACGGAACATATTTATTCACCCCGATTTGCAAAAGTGCGATTATGTTTTTGTAAGAAACGACGCAGTACGTAAGCCTTTACAACCAACATACGACGGTCCTTATCGTGTGTTGAGTCGAGAGGAAAAGGTATTTTACATTCAAATGACTGGCAGGAAAGTTAGAATATCTGTAGACCGTCTAAAACCTGCATATTATTTGAATGATGATAGTGATACGACATCTGGGGCAGATACTGAGGTTCCATTACAATTTCCAAGTAGCGAATTGCCTAATACACATACCACGCGTAGTGGAAGAGCTATACGATTACCAGTACGATTTAGGTAATAGTATTGTATTTGTAATTGTTTCAACTATTTTAAATTTATTAGAATTACGATGATTATAAGTATTCATAAGACTTCATAGAAATGTATAATAAATACTTAGTAATCAACACATCGTATTTAATAAATAATAGCACTTATGAAATTTGAAACGAGTTTTTTATTCATTGTTTAACGTTTTAAGTATGGTATTTCAAATTTATGTTTGTGTTGAGTTTTGATTGAAATGTTTACTACTTAGAAATTTAAGTACTTTTGATTTATGGCTTATGAGTGTATAGTAATAGCCTTTGTAATATTAAACGATACAAGTGTAAAGAACGTATTGAGATTTGAAATGTTAATGTTACTAAGTGTTAGATGACGTGTAACAATTATCGCACGCCACTTAGAAGCACCAACCAAGTTTTTGTAATAACATAAATAGTTTAACGAAATTAGGTGTTAACTGTTAACCACTTGTATACGTTATGATTGATTTATATTGTGAACATTTTTTTATACTTTATATTGTAAACATTTTGTACCTAACCTTATAGCGACATTTTATATACATCTGTTTATTGTTTAATTTTATTGTAAGATTTTTTTACTTGTATACCTTTTTTATTTTAAGGGGGGAATGATGTAGCGACGACAAGCAAATGATGTTACGAGTTACCGAATTTCAAGTGTAGTACCTACTAAGAAAGTTCCCACCATAGGTTCACACGGTAACTCGTATATAAACAGTTCGTGCGCTATGCATGAACAGTTAAGGGCTTGTCGGGACGCGGGTTGGTCGCATTAGGTCGAATATTAATTACATACGAATAAATATATGTAGTTAACGAAATAATATAACCTTTGCGTAGTTATTTCATCTTTTATTACACCCGCACATAACAAGCCCCTACAAATTTATTAGAACAAAACTTAGGCCTAGAGAACCTTTTTTCAGTGATACGATTCTACGGGGACTATAAATAACAATCCGTCGGCCAAGGTTGCCAACCGTACGAGGTTCCTCGTACAAATACGAGATTTGTGGTCATCCATACGAGGTACGAGGACACTATTAGCCTCGTACAACTTTGTACGATATTTTGGTATGAGTAAATTTTATAATTATAATTTTTCGTTGCAGGCAACATTTTGTAGCCTAAATCGTAAGTATCCAAGCCACTTAAAAACACTTTATGGAGTTTATGGTTAGTGTGTCAAGAACCGGGGATTAACCAGAAAATAAAATATTGCGTTCCTGACATTAGTCGTCTTTATAACACATAGAACATTGATCAACATCTATCTACTTTTATTTGTGTTAACTAGCTATTGGAGAATTGGAGTATTTGCAAAAATATAAGATTCTATTGTTAGTATTTTATTTGCTTTGCTTCATACGTTGCATAGTAGCGTGGTGTGGAAAAAAATTTTCAGTATGAGTGATAGTGACGAAGACAATGATCGTTCGCCTACTCTGACTCCACCTAGAAAATTATCCAAAATAGGCGGATGGACAAGAAAAAAGGAAGGTAACACATCATCGCAGCATCGTAAACAAAATTATAGACAACAGTGGTTAAAGGACCCGGCTTTTAAGGATTGGCTTCTGCCAGACACCAATGATATAACTAAAGCTAAGTGTGCGTTTTGCCCAGGAACATCAATGGTGGCTGAAATATCTAATTTGAAAACTCATGCCTCTTCAAAGAAACACCTGGGTAATAAACCTGGATCTAGTGGAAAAATGCAAACCTTAACATCACTTGGATTCCAGAGAGGTGTGACTTCACAAAATAAAGAAAAAATTCGTGCAGAAATTAAACTTGCTGCTTTCTTCGCAGAGCATAATATTGCATTTTTGGTTGCTGACCATTTGACAGATTTATTAAAAGAAATTGCAAAAGATTCTAAAATAATAAAGGAAATTGAGCTCAAACGCACCAAAGTAACAGCTGTGGTAAAGAACGTTCTTGGAGAAGGACATAAAGCAAATTTAGCGCAAAAATTAAATAAAAATTGTTTTTCGGTGATGACGGACGAGACAACAGACGTTTCAGCAATCAAAACTGCTTGCGTTGTGGTGCGCTATTTTGATCAAGAAGCTCAAAAGATATGTAGTGCATTTTGGGAGTTGTACAAAATTTTTAGGGAAACTGCCGATGCTGATGATATTCCCACAGCCAACGCCGAGAATTTATACAGAGCTCTTATTGATTCATTCACCAGCCGTAATATCCCATTGACAAATGTTATAGGTTTTGGCTCAGATGGGTTATGTTATGATGGGTGATAACGACTGTAAAAACGAGACTTATACGTGATTTTCCAGGAATCATAATAACGAAATGCGTTTGTCACTCGGCCCATTTATGTGCCAGTGAAGCATGTAAACAGTTGCCTGAAGGTGTAGAACAACTAGCTCGAGCCAGCTCGACGGCGTCGGCCACTCAGTTCAGTCAGTTCTATCTACAAGCACCTACAAGAAGCTTTTCGTGCCCATGGAACTTAAATAATACTTAATCGGAAACTGTGCGTCCCTGGAACAAATTACTCTACATACTAAAGGGCACAGGTCAGCATCACAATAGGAAGATACTATGGTTAACGAATAATTTATGAGAAATTTCGAGGGTTATCTAAATATACCCACAGCGTTAGAGCCGTTAGATCATTCTTTTATTTCACAGCACGTCATCTCCTATATTGCTGGTTATATTATGTAACAAAATATTTACCTACTATCAAAAAATAGAGTGCACGGACTGTTTATCAGCTATAGTAGCAAACGCACCTTCTCATAATAATTCATTCATATTATGTATTTAAAGGAACACACGGAACAATATCCTAGCATCTATGAGAACTATGCTACAGCTCCAAAAATAGACGAAAGAGAAGTGTACGAGCAAATAACAAAGCTAAAATCTGATAGAAGCCCGGGATCTGATGGGATATCAAACGAGGTCCTAAAACTAGGCGCTCCGATCTTAATCCCTCATCTAACTAAACTGTTCAACCTTGTACTTGATACAGAAACTGTTCCAATACAATGGTGCACATCAGATATTATTCTATTGTATAAAAAGGGAAATCCATTAGACATCGGGAACTATAGACCCATCAGTTTACTAGCTAATATATACAAAACCTTCGCATCAATTGTTCTCAAGCGAATAACAAATAAAATTGATAACGCTCAACCAATTGAGCAAGCAGGCTTTCGCTCAGGCTTCAGTACTATGGACCATATACAGACATTGGAAAATGTCATGGAAAAATATAGAGAGTTTAATAGACCCTTATATTTGGCCTTTATTGATTATAGCAAAGCCTTTGATAGTATAAGCCACAAATCAATTTGGAACGCTTTAAGTGACCTAAAAATTGATCAAAAATATATCAAAATATTAATGAATATCTACAATAATAGTACAAGCAAGGTTAAACTGGAATCAAGAGGAAAACAAATTAAAATAGAAAGAGGGGTTAGACAGGGTGACCCGCTATCACCAAAACTATTTATTGCCGTTTTAGAAATAATATTCAGGAACATAAATTGAAAAAACAAAGGAATAAAAATAAACAATAACTATCTTACACACCTGAGATTTGCAGATGACATAGTTTTAATATCAGAAAATCCAAGTGAACTAGAAGAAATGATAAACAGTTTGAACTTTGAAAGCCACAAGGTCGGATTAGAAATGAACTCAAAGAAAACTAAAATAATGTCCAACAGCTCCAACATTCCTATTTGTGTAAGAAATAATACTATTGAATATGTTGACAAGTATATCTACTTGGGCAAACAGTTATCATTCAATAAACTAAATAATGAAGATGAAATATCCAGAAGAATAAGCATAGCATGGCGCAAATTTTGGTCCCTTAAAGAAATTTTAAAAGGAAACTACTCTTTAAAACTCAAGAAAATTGTATTTGATACCTGCTTGTTGCCTTGTCTACTATATGGCTGCCAAACATGGGTGTTCACAAACAAAGTAAAACAAAGGATCAGATCAACACAAAGCAGCATGGAGAGAAGCATGCTAAACCTAAGGAAAATATATAAAATTAAAAACACATCAATCCGAGGAAAAACAAATTTAACTGACGCTCTCACACAGGCACTGAAACTCAAGTGGCAATGGGCTGGACACATAAGTCGTTACACTGACGGACGATGGACATCGGAAACATCATTGTGGAAAGGACCAGAAGGATTGAGGAATGTAGGTAGACCAATCAGACGGTGGTCTGATGACATTGTCGATATAGCTGGGAAGGACTGGGCTTCCTGCGGTAAAGACCGGCATCAGTGGAGGAAGATGGAGGAGGCCTTCACCCAATGTGGGATCCAACACAACAACTAATATTTATGTACTTAGTAATTGATAATAAATTTCACATCTACTAACACAAATTGTAAAATTGTTAAACTGTCTAATTTAAATTAATATATTCTACTAACAAAAATTGTAAAATTGTAAAACTGTTGTGTGGAAATAAAAGGCTTTTCTATTTTTATTTCTATTTATTATGTATTTAAAGATAGAGAAGGTCTTACGTATCCATCAGAGGACGTGATTTATTTGTGTAATGCCGCTGAAAAAGTAGTAAAAATTAATATATAATTATGTTTTACTATTTTTTTATATTATTAGGAATTAGATATTATTATGTGGGAAAATATTTTAATCGAACTTTACTTCATTATGAATTTTGATTGTAAACAATAGCGCTATAACTAGGCTAAAATGATATAACATATTGTCGCGTTGCCTCAGGTCACACTCTTCGTCCACAATATCTACGTAACTATAGTACTACCATGTCTTCTAGACTTCGTCACACTAAGGGGAATTGCGTAACTGGTAATTTATAAACAAATCACAGTATATATGTAGCGTTTGTGTTACATAAGAAAATACACATGTAGGACTGTAGGTATACCTACGTATAAAACCGTATCATCATCATCATCAGCCCATATATGTTCCCACTGCTGGGACACGGGCCTCCTATGAGGGTACAGGCCATAATCCACCACTCTGGCCAAGTGCGGGTTGGCGGATGACACAATATGTCGTCGAACTTTTTAATTCTTCGACATGTCGGTTTCATCACGATGTTTTCCTTCACCGCTCGAGCAGTGGTAATGTTACAACATGCGCAGATAAATTGAAAAAATCAATTTATTTCCTGCGCGCTCGCCTGGTCTCGATGATTTATTCCATTCTAATACCAAAAACTAATACCACTGGTATTTGTTTCAACTCATATTTTTTTCTATTCCGAACGGATACCACTTTTTAAATAATTTAATTTAATGTACGAACGAATACCAACAACTTGAATTTGGTACAGTCAGCGCAGTCAAACCTAATCAAAGTAAATTTGTTTTTCAATATTTTTATGTAATCGTAATATAATGCTTAAAACTTTCCAAATTCACTTCACTCCAATATTTTTACAAAGGTTAGCATAGGTAAGAGTAGTTTTAGTGAATCATCTTGCTATTTTTTTTACCTGCGAGAAAGGGTGAGTTTGCTCTATTGTTCCAAAACGATGTGCACAGACAACTATTATGAAAAATTCGTGGATCACATACGTAACTGACCAACTCCTCAAAAACAAAATCTCCGTAGGTCACTGCTTAGAAAAATTAAGGGTTTAGCTACTAATTGTTGAAATATAAGAAATTATATTTTACACGTCATTTAGCTGATTATACTAATAGTTGATTTTCTGTGATATTTTATAATTCTTAGATTATAAGTGAATTATTCATATATGACGTTTTTGCAAAAAAAAAATTGCTGATTCATTGCTATGTAAGTGATGAATGACTGATTTGATTATACAAAAAGTTGATTTTCTGTGATATTTTATAATTGTTAGATTTAAAGTGAATTTTTCATATTAGATATTATTGCAAAAAAAAATGCTGATTCATTGCTATGTAGGTGATGAATGACTGATTAGATTATACAAAAAGTTGATTTTCTGTGATATTTTACAATTGTTAGATAAAAAGTGATTTATTTTTGTTAAAAATTTACCTGACATAGTTGTTATGAGATAGGTAGACGTGAATAATTACGTACCTGTCTAATAATAACTATGTCAGATAAATTTCAATATAAATTAAGAGTTAATTTTTTGAGATATTTTGTAATTTTTAGATTGTAAGTAAATTCTTCCTGTTTGATGTTTTTGCAAAAAAAAATATTATACAGGTATAGAGAGGAACTAAAATTATATTAAAGTTGATTATTTAAGTGATATTTTATCATTGAACAAGACGTTTGCTAACAAAATTTGATTTTTTTGGAGTTATCTGTTTTTTTTTCAATTAAAGGTCTTATATTTACATACAAAGCATTTTTACTGACTGTACCTTATATCTTTGAACTTGTTTCTGGTATTAGTTTAAACAATGGTATCGGTTCGGAATAGGAAAAAAATATGAGTTGAAACAAATACCAGTGGTATTAGTTTTTGGTATTAGAATGGAATAAATCAATATGTCCAATGTCCATAATGAATACCCATTAGGCCCTTCATTGACTCATGTATCTTACATTTAAATCAGATAATTATTATGAATACTACTTTATTAACCGCTTTGTATGAAGTAATTAAACATGGATGCAAATAAATTAAAAAAATAATTTGGAAAATCCAAAAGTGCACGCCTCATAATTTTTTTTTAATAAATATTTATTAATTATTATTTTTGTTTATTTAATAACAATTAAACCACATCGAATCAGACCCTGAAAAATGAAAGGGTTCTATTCCTGAGCATACTCAAGCGTAAGAGAAAAAAAAAAGACTCGATTAGTAAAGTATTTCGGTCGCTATCGTGTTAACAAGAAAAAGGATCCGCACATACAGACACACGGACGTCCAAGACAGAACTTTTTTAAACTGTTTTTTAACTAGTTTAAATAACAAAAATGACATCAAAAATATCATGAACGTTAAAAATAGTGTTTTTTCTTAATATGTGTGTGTATGTATTATCTTACAAGTGCAATGTATGATACATAAAGACATTTTAAGTTTGAAAAATCAGATGTTTTGCGCGAAGTGACAGTAGTACCCACCTCAACGCTTCGCCTATGAGGCGTGCAAAATAATGCAAATAATATAATACTTAAAGTGGCTAACTAACTATATCCTTTCTAGTTCTTCCGGAAAATTAGAAGCTGGTATTCATTTCATTTCAATTTAACACAATTTTGGAGTTGGAGTAGTATATCATTTACGCCTGCGAACGGTGTAAATATGAATACTGGGAATATTAGACAGCTGGCTTGATCACAAACGCCATAGCTCTCGCTTTGTCATAACCACAATCGATTGACTTGATGTATTGTTTTTATTGTTCGTTTGAAGTCATTGAAAGTTGTGTGAATCATAGGTCATGAACTTTTATGTGATAAATCGTATAAGTACTATATGTACCAGGTACCTACTAAATAAAGTATATCGGAAAATACAAGACCGGCGTATATTTTTTTAAATAAATCTTTACAGTAAGATTACTTATAGAATGACCTTAATATGCAAACGATCGATATCAAAGTAAAATAAAAATCAAAACCTATTCTTGTTACAAAAGTATAACATTTTTTTCCTTTTGGAACAAATCCCCTAGCTCTACCCACGATCAACGTTATTAATGTCAACCCAACCTTCCTCCAGCGTTCTCATAAATACTTATTTTACCAATACGTTTTATCACAGACTAATAATAATATACTACGTATACGGTTTTATGCAGTGGTGCAGAGCAGTGGTGGCTCAGTGGTGAGACCTCGGACTTCGAATTGATAAGTCCGGGGATCGAGACGATTTATTCCATTCTAATACCAAAAACTAATACCACTGGTATTTGTTTCAACTCATATTTTTTTCCTATTCCGAACCGATACCATTGTTTAAACTAATACCAAAACAAGTTCAAAGATATAAGGTACAGTCAGTAAAAATGCTTTGTATGTAAATATAAGACCTTTAATTGAAAAAAAAAACAGATAACTCCAAAAAAATCAAATTTTGTTAGCAAACGTCTTGTTCAATGATAAAATATCACTTAAATAATCAACTTTAATATAATTTTAGTTCCTCTCTATACCTGTATAATATTTTTTTTTGCAAAAACATCAAACAGGAAGAATTTACTTACAATCTAAAAATTACAAAATATCTCAAAAAATTAACTCTTAATTTATATTGAAATTTATCTGACATAGTTATTATTAGACAGGTACGTAATTATTCACGTCTACCTATCTCATAACAACTATGTCAGGTAAATTTTTAACAAAAATAAATCACTTTTTATCTAACAATTGTAAAATATCACAGAAAATCAACTTTTTGTATAATCTAATCAGTCATTCATCACCTACATAGCAATGAATCAGCATTTTTTTTGCAATAATATCTAATATGAAAAATTCACTTTAAATCTAACAATTATAAAATATCACAGAAAATCAACTTTTTGTATAATCAAATCAGTCATTCATCACTTACATAGCAATGAATCAGCAATTTTTTTTTTGCAAAAACGTCATATATGAATAATTCACTTATAATCTAAGAATTATAAAATATCACAGAAAATCAACTATTAGTATAATCAGCTAAATGACGTGTAAAATATAATTTCTTATATTTCAACAATTAGTAGCAAAACCCTTAATTTTTCTAAGCAGTGACCTACGGAGATTTTGTTTTTGAGGAGTTGGTCAGTTACGTATGTGATCCACGAATTTTTCATAATAGTTGTCTGTGCACATCGTTTTGGAACAATAGAGCAAACTCACCCTTTCTCGCAGGTAAAAAAAATAGCAAGATGATTCACTAAAACTACTCTTACCTATGCTAACCTTTGTAAAAATATTGGAGTGAAGTGAATTTGGAAAGTTTTAAGCATTATATTACGATTACATAAAAATATTGAAAAACAAATTTACTTTGATTAGGTTTGACTGCGCTGACTGTACCAAATTCAAGTTGTTGGTATTCGTTCGTACATTAAATTAAATTATTTAAAAAGTGGTATCCGTTCGGAATAGAAAAAAATATGAGTTGAAACAAATACCAGTGGTATTAGTTTTTGGTATTAGAATGGAATAAATCGACATATTATACACAAAGGGCGACAAGATTTTACAATCTCTTTTCTAGTAAAGTTCAATTTCCTCAATCTTATGCACGTCACAAAGGCTTGGTTTCAATTTGTAATGAGGTGTGACGTCAAACTCTGTATCACATGTGTTGTACAAATTTTGGCCGCTACGTTTGAGTTCCGTGTCTTTATTATTTTATCAGTAATTATATTCTATATACCTAATACCTTTTCTCAAATAAACACTGTTCACGTCAAGTTCTATTTACTCAAATAAATTTCGTTTTTATGACCCTACCTACACAAAAAAGTTATTACAATTCCGTGTACGTACCTATTACGTTCATAAAAACTTGACTGTATCATAAAAAAATGTAGAGCAGCAGAACTAGATTCTTGATTTAAAGCGACATTTTGGTTATTAAAATCCTCTGTTTGCTGGTGTTTGTGGGTTACGTACCAATACTGTCTAACTCCTATCAATAGTTAAAATATTATTACTACATATTATCTACAATTAGATAATAATTTACGGAATGCAATGAAACTTGAAATATTGAATATCGTTCAAAGGTGATAATGTAATCAAGTATCTTAATATTCTATTCAATGTACAGTCTACTTTATATTAGATAGTGGCGCTTGGCGAGCTTAAAAAGAAGTTCGTTGATATACCTACAACTCGGTTACAATATCTGTGGACCTCGCTGGAATGCGGAGCCCCTTCCCGTTCCCCTTTACCTCCCCGCGCTCGCCCGCGGCGCGTCATTACGGTTAGCAATTTCGTTGCGTTCGCGACGTGACGTCATCGAAGCCAGGTCCACAGATATTGTAACCGGGTTGTAATTATGTAATTATGATTCCTGCATTTTATACCTTATTCTAAAAGTGTATTTTTTGTTTAATTTGATATCAATCCTTAATAAAATTCATTGTCAAATTGCATGATAAGCGTTATTCTTTTTCATCGCTGCTATTGTAGATTTGTAGAGTACCTATATTCATCGTTGTATCATATGTTTAACTTTTGTAAATGCTGTATTTATAATTGCATGTAAATGCTGACCATCTGGAAATGATTTAAGGAAATTATATACCTAACATGAATAAATACTCCATCTTATTGAACAATTAATTAGGTAAGGTAGGTAGGATATACCTACCTACAATAGATATGGCCATTCGTAAATTCCAATAATATTTTAATACGTTTACTGTTATGAATTAAATAGTGTTCGTCTATTTGAATTAGAAACCTACTAAACTACAAATGTTTACATACAAAATTTTGGTATCAAGGGCATCAAAAAAACCACCAAGGTTCTAAAACAATTTCATACTGTGTAAAATAAGAGAGTAAAAATAAATCGTTTTGAAAAACTATTAGTAAACAGTAATTGTTTACAGTTGTTTACATTGGCGCTAGAGCGATAATAATAGATAAATTACCTGTGCCGTCGAAATAAGCCTCGTCTTGAAGGAGAGCCACTCGGCCCTGCACCGTCATTCTCCCGCTTTTCTGAGCTTCGGAACAATTTCTTGAATGCGGCCGCTACCTTCTCTTTGGAACGCGATGTCATTTTTACAACAATTCACAATCTCGCACTCAACAATTAATATTCACACAGATTTCGTTCGGTTTGTTTACATTAGCGACGATGACAATGCCTGCCAAAACGAACTTCAGTTTTGAAAATCGTTTCCACTGCACCAAAAGAGGCGTTAGCAAACAGTCTTGAAGTGTGAATGTTGCATAACTGAGTCTCGCGCCGCACAAGTGGTGGTGCACGTGCGACTACTCGCGAAGTGAGAGTGCCGATGAAATTGAAACTTGGCACAAAGAATGGTGACCGGTTATCGATGCAACATTTAGCGAGCGCAGTGCCGCCGTCATAGTTAAGTGCGTAACCGCATCACGCCGGCCGCTGCCCAGTGCGTTTGGCGTGTGAATGAACCATCCGCGGATGAGATCTGACGTCGCGGCTCTAGCCGCTGCGCGCGTGAATTCTGTGAATCCGCTAGCCCTGAAACAAAGGAAACTGCTTTACGGTCATGATTTGGGTCAATACTTATTAAATTTATTATGACCCTCACAATATCTGATAATATTTTGTTTATATAATATACTAGATATAATCTTAATACATATTATAGATACATATTTGTGATAAATGATAATATCTCCACGGACCAAGATTCCCCTCCCCGTCCGATTAGGGCCCTTCTGGCCTCCTCCACTCAAGCGACAGCTCAAGCCGAGGTTCGTGGTCCCCGTCAAGGGGAGACGCCCTTGTGCATGTCGCTACCAGGGTGAACCTTCAGTTCACCCCCGCGTCCGCGTTAAAATGTAGAAGCCCTTCTGGCTAACATTGAGAGACACCACAAAAAAAAAAAAAAAAAGATTCCCCTCTCTTGCCTATTGCCTCTGCCTGCAATTTGGTTGTAATATTTAATATTAGGCTAGTAGGTATGAGATGATTATACTAGTCACCTTAATTTGCTCTTCGTATTGAGTTGGGAGGATTGCAAATTGAATCATCTATAGCCGAATCTTATTAGATTCCTTAATTTTGCGACCCTGATTTTCGTTATTGCTAACCTGTACCGTTATCTAGAATCTAATATACCTAAGTACCTAATTACTGAAAAATATATTTTAGTTAGGTTTTATTGTTTCAGTGTCTCAAGTGCAAATGTGCTTCGTTAACATATGCGTTAGCACTTAGCACTGCTATACAGTAAATTTTACATTTTTTGTTATTAAAAAAGGTGAAAACTAAGGCACCTACGTAGGTACATAAAATAAGATGTGGCCATCGTAGTTTCATTACAGTAATGGAAGCGTTTCATGTCATTTGCTCCCAACGTCTATGGAGCGTTAAAAGACTGCATCTAAATATATCTTTAATCAGATGGTGCTGCTTGAATAATGAACATCTCCGTGGGGGGCACAGATGGGATTCATTTATTAATACAAATGAGTGACCGAATTAGCGAATCTCTTAAAATAATCGAGTGTAACGGACGCTTTTATTTATTTATCACTGATTTTTATAGGTTTAGGTTTTGCAGATTTAAATTGATCCACATAATTTATATTTTGAATTGCTGAGCGAAATATTCACCGCTTGATTTAAAAGTACTGTCATTTTCCTCAAAATTGGCCGAATATTCCCTAACATTCTTTTAAAAGTAAATTCTTGACCTTTTTACTACGTCAATGAAAATCACAAAACAAGCACAAAACATTGCCTTTTCGACAGCAAGTGTAAAAAATACATTGTAAATTGTAATGAACGAATTATGCTACCTGTTTCTACACACAGACTTGCTGTGTTATGCTTGCTTGTCAGTGGGTGGGATGTTTTGAAATTATTGAGCTCATACCATCTTTGATAAATCGACGATCGTCATTAAGGTGTCTGGTGTCTGATGCTATGCATTGTTCTCATTACAATTAGTTCTAATTAACAATTTATTAGGTACATTATTTTAAAAATAGTAAACGTGTATATCGAATAGTTACTAGAGGTTTTTTAGATTAAATTAAAAATTTTACTATCTACAAAAAAGCTCGTGCTTTAGGTAACGTAACGGCACCAGTCTTGTACAGATTAAGGAAAAAATTGAAGTTTTTTGCATATTTCTCGTAGGTTTTTTAACTTTATTGGATATTGTTAAGTTATACCTTTAGTTCAATGTTAGTTTAACGTAACCAATGTTAGAAAAAAGATTACAATGCATAAATAATGAAGTTATTTATAAATTAAAAAACCACTTTTTTGCACCAGTGATGGACAGTGAAAATCTAATGATGGACACCCAGTTTTGGACAACTTCCAGTTATGAACACCCATTTATGGACTGTACCTAATATTTTTTCTCCAGTTATTTACACTTGGAGAAGACTTATAGTTCATCAATAGAATCTTGAAAATGATGATTGGAATATAATAAATCGGGGATGTATTTATAAAAAATAGTACTTATTAATTATTTTGCATAGTTATAATATTTAAAACAGTCTTAATTTCCATTTTCTAGGCAAAAATTGGACAAATGCATCGTTAAATACGAGTTATGTCCGTTAAGAAACACCAATATGGGTTTTTTTTCTCAATAAGTCAGGGATGAAAAATATAACTAAAAAAAATACTGCCATTCCATCCATTTTGGGACTTCTTCTTCTTCGTCATATCACTCTCGTCAGAGCGAACGTGGTCAACATGAGGTTTGGGGGGGTAGATGTTACCCGCTTCACGATATTCCGCCATATCTCTCTGTTTCCTGGCATTCCGCTACACTCGTGAAGTGAATCGCCAATCTGAATCCGCCAACAGCCTTAATTTGATCGGTCCATCGAAATGGATTCCAAATTGTAGCACGAGGCAAAAAGCTTTTTTTAAACTGTTGTCAAGATGGTGTGGATGAAATTTAAGCGTGTGTGCTATATGGTGGTGGAATTTAGCAGCAGACAGCGATCCAAACAGTTCATCAGAGAACTCTCTATGATAGATGCGTTACAATACGCATAAGTATGCGACTTCTCTACGCAGTAATAGAGAATGAAGCCGAGAACGAGTCGCACAGCACATAATGACCCATTGTTCTAAAATATATTCTTCATGGGTAGATATATATTATGTTGTTGGACCCATTAGTGTAATTTTAACAAAAAATGTCAATGTCCATTATAGGAACCAAAGCAAATCCAGTCATGGACAATTGTTGTACAATATTGGAACCCTTTGTTTGAAATCGTCGTGATAGGTATATTATTAATCAGAATGAAAAGACAATACAGAAAAGGGCATGTAATTAATACCTTTAAAAAAAGTTTATTTTCGACATATGTCCATAAATGGATATATCCATAGAATTAAATCCAGTTATGGACACTGAAGAATTTTATTTAAACAACATAACCTATCATGATACTAAATCGTGTAATATTTCATACAATTAACTACTATAAATAAAAGTAATATCAAATTTTGCTAACATTTATAAAAAAATTCTTATAACCAAAATTGTGTCCTCACTTCCTTAAGGATTTCCTTAGTAAAAACGGATTTCTTCGAAACGAGTCGCAGCAACTAAACATAACGTTCTGCCATCTTCAAACGTTTTGGCCGAATAAGATGAAATGTCGTATTTTGATAGCTTATGAACCAAACTTTTATTTTAAGTATTGCCAAATTATATAACGTTAATTTTGGTCTTAATATTTAAATTTAATATTTATTTTGTCCATTACTGGATGCTTGTCCACCACTGGTGCCGTTACCTTACCTACTTTTCTAGTGACTCTACAAAGTTCAAAGCACTTTAAAAAGTTCAATAATATTTTTAGTCAATTTATACTCTTCACATGTGGTTTAAATATGTTCATAAAGCTTACTGAGGTTAATGCATTACCAATAAAAGAAATATCTGTTCGATAGTCTCAAGCTCTGGCTCAAGATGATAAAGACCTCTTTTAGAATTATTTATCTACATAAGATAAGATAGAAATTTAGATTTAAAAGAAGTGAACTTATTATCTATACTAATATTATAAAGAGGAAAAGTTTGTAAGTATGTATGTATGTATGTATGTATGTATGTATGTATGGTTTTCACGCAAAAACTACTGGACCGATTTCAAAAATTCTTTCACCATTAGAAAGCTGCATCTTTACTGAGCAACATAGGCTATATTGCATTTTCAAAAAAATTAGAGATCCTTACCAAAAATGCAATAATGTAACCCAAGGTGTAAAAAAATCTTCAATAAAAAATCTGTCATCGCGTGCGCTGCGGAATCCATTGAAGATAGAACAAAAAAATGTTCTACGGTATTATAGAATGGATCAATATCTACAAGAAAGTCCGCGATACCATATGTCCATCTTCAGTAGTTATGTTACTACAACAACTTTTTTACGTTTTCAAAGTAAATAGAAGTGCCGACAGTAATCAAACCATGTTTACGATACACATATATTAATCCTTATCCCATTAAATGATGTTTTATTATAGACTGTTTCAATACCAGCAAAATACTTTTTAAATGAAAAGAATTGGATATTCCATTCAAAAGATATAACGAATTTTTAAAAGTGTCAATCTACAGAAAATAGTAGGTATACTGTTCGAGCAGGCCGTAGTGCGGGGGTCATGGAGGAATTCTACCAATATGCGTCTTGACGGAACACAGTGGGGTTTTGGTCGGTAGGAATCCGACATAACCCACGGCCCCTCCCCCGGAGGCCGTGGGTATCTATGAAAGATTTCCCCACTAAAACAAAAAAAAAAGGCTGTAGTGCGGGACGGGGTAAAGGTGATTATCATGTGATTAAAAATTAAACCTATAGTCCGACCTATAGTAGACTTTTCACTGTAACGATATCGC
Organism: Colias philodice; assembly: GCF_061535455.1. Classification (NCBI taxonomy): domain Eukaryota; kingdom Metazoa; phylum Arthropoda; class Insecta; order Lepidoptera; family Pieridae; genus Colias; species Colias philodice. The sequence continues at coordinate 4,680,830 of NC_143087.1, forward strand.
TATCTATGCGGATGAAACCGCAGGGCATTGCTAGTAATCAATAAGTAGGTATATTTTCTTATTAAAATCGTAAGGAAGAAAAAAATACAAATTTGTATTTATTTCATTATATTATTTCATTTATTTCATTATATTATTCAACAAACAACAATAAGGAACGATGGAGGAAATGGCATGTGAATTTATGTACCAAGACTGTAAGTATAAAGCTATTGTAGATAGAGATCATAATACGTGAGGGTTAAGCATATTATAAATTATACTACTATAAATACAGTAAGTACAATTCAGTTTACACAAAAGGAATAGAAAAAAAAAACTACTTTATGAGAAGCTGTGATCAGTAGGGTCAGTAGTCAGTTGACATTATTTAGTAGGGTCCTGACTCTAGATACTGTCTTTTCACTTAGAAAATAGTAATTTATATATCTGAATACGCGACAATAACGGCGTTAGCATGTTATAAATAATTATACTTTATAGTTAATGAATATATTATACCTACATATTATGTTCATATTAATTCACTTCGAAGATTGATGCGTTTTTTTAAGAATATTAATGCACCTTCAGTACATAACTATTACTTAACATGTTATAGTTCTATTGAAGCTTTTATAACCAACTAGGTATGACCTTTAAGAGCTGTTATGACTTATGACATAACAATTGAGGCGTAAGCGTAGGTAGCAGATTGTTCATTCAATAGATAAGTACTACCGGATATCTTGACAGACCCTCTTCTGTGATAGACTCTATTGTTATAAGTATAGGATTAACACCGGGAAACGGTAATGCATAGCTTTGTTTACGTGCTCCGGACGTGCTTTCAACACTAATAATTAGTACCTTGGTACCTATCGATACTGTTAACACTATACACCCATATCGGTATCATAATTAAAAATTATTTGCTGTATAATTGATAAGTTCACTGCGAAATCAGTATGTGTGGAGCGATCTTTTTAAATATTTTATTTCCTGTTATTACACAACCGAGCAACAGATACAACAAGGTAAAAATTACTTGGTGCTCCAGATTCCTTTAGAAAATAAGTAAGGTCTGGCAGTAGGTAGTAGGTACTGGGCTCTCACTCTGCATATATGTGTGTACCTACCTAACCAATTTTAAATATTCAAAATTTCAATATTATAACAGCTACCTACACCTAATTTAATTTGGGTAATAAATTACCAAGTAGATTTTTAGGTACGTATCAATTATTTTGATAACCGTTAAAACTGACTTGTTGTATCGTGGTTTGAATTTCACTGGTTTTATTCTTTTTTTTTTTTTTTTTTTTTATTCATGAATAGGTAAACATTTGGCCGCTGTTTCACCTGATGGTAAGTGACAACGCGTCCTAAGTTGGAACATGTTTACCTAGAAGGTGCCTATTCACATTTGCTTTAAATTTGGATAGATTGTAAGAAGGTGGAAAAACTGTATTCGGTAGAGAGTTCCAGTCCTTAGATGTTCGCGAGAGAAATGATGACGTGAATCGCTTTGTGCGAATTTTAGGGATGTCTACAACATAAGGATGGAAATCTGCTCCGCGTCTGGTTGTTCGATGGTGAAAAAGTGATGCCGGTATCAAGTTATGTAACTCCTCGGCACATTCACCAAAGAATATTCTGTAAAATACCGACAAACTGGCAACCTTACGACGATGCTCGAGGCAGGTCAATTTAGAATTGACCAATACGTCATTGTTAATAAGCCTTTTCGCTCGTTTTTCGATTGAATCAAGTGCTGACAGTTGGTAATTCGCAGCCCCAGCCCATAGGTGACAGCAGTACTCTACACACGACCGAACTTGTGCTTTATAGAGATTCAGAAGCTGTTCCGGTGTAAAGTACTGCCTTACCTTGGCAAGTATACTTAGCTTCTTTGCTGCAACACTTGCTTTGGATTCAATAAAAGTTTTGTAGTTTAAATTTGGAGAGAGCGTAAGACCAAGAAGATCCAATCTGTCGGATAATTCCAAAGATACTCCGTGAAATGTTGGTGTAGACTTTAATTGACTTCGTTTCGCTGTAAACAAACAAGTTTGCGTTTTCGATGCATTAAATTCCACACGATTGCCGATGCCCCAATTAGATATTTTGTTCAAACCTATATTTAAACGATCAAGCATTGCATCACGCTGTTGTTGAATCTGCACCTCATTCTGTCGTGAGTCGGATATGTAACTATCTATAATTGTAGTGTCATCTGCATACCCATAAATACCTGGTCCGAAGAGGTCGTTAATATGGAGCAAAAAGAGAGTTGCAGATAAGACTGACCCCTGAGGGACACCTGCATTGACTAGATGGATGTCAGAGGAACATCCTTCAACTGTGACCTGAAAAGAGCGGTTCCTCAAAAAGTCACTAATCCAAGTACATAAGTCCGGGCAGATTCCAAAGGATGGAAGTTTACGTAAAAGGCTCTCGTGCCATACTCTATCAAAGGCTTTAGAGATGTCCAAAGAGACGGCTAGTGCTTCTCCCTGTCCATCAATAGCCTGCCCAATCGTGTGCGTCATGTGTACCAAGAGGTCTCCGGTTGATCTGTTTCGACGGAATCCATACTGGTGGTCGCTTAGAAGATCGTTACCTTCAAGATACAACATGAGATTTTTATTTAGTAGGCGTTCCATAACTTTACCTAGAATAGAAGTTATTGAGATAGGCCTGTAGTTAGTAGGATCGGCACGAGAACCTTTTTTGGGAATAGGCTGTCTTCTTAGCGTGGACATCAGAAGACTTTTGTGCACGAGCATTTGCCCAGTTCAAATAAGCTAGATGTTTTTTGGATTCAGCGCGTTTACAAACAGCATCAAACCAAGGACGGGATTTATATGAAGCAGTGGTTTCTGAAAAAGGAATAAAATATTCCATTGCCTGTCTGATAACGTCTGCGACGGCGGTAGCGCAAGCTGTCGGATCGTCAGAAGAAAAACATATTTGACGCCAGGGGTAAGATGAAAAAAAGTGCCGCATTTCGTCCCAGTCAGCCCATTTATATCGCCAGATGCGCCTAGTTGTTTGAGGATTACTATCCGGCGGAAAGTATGCTGCTACGGTTTTAATTACACAATGGTCTGAAGAACCTAAGGGTGACGAAATGGTAGTAGAATATCTATCTGGGTCAGAAGTAAGAAACAGATCAAGACAGTTGGCTGTGTGACCTTCAACGTCGGGAACCCTAGTAGCCTGTTTCACAAGTTGTGTGAGATTCAGCGACACTGCAAGACTGTATGATTCCTTACCAGCGTGGTCAGTTTTAAGATAGGGAAATAACCAATCTTTATGGCAGGCGTTAAAATCTCCTAAGAGAACAAGCTGTGAAGACGGGTATATTTGCTGGATGGAATCAGCAGCTTCGCTTAGGTACTGGAACAATTGTGTTGTACCCCAATCACCTGTATGGGAGCGATAAATATTTCCGTAAACTATTTGGTCTGCACCGAAGTCAACAAGGAGCCAGAGTACTGAAAAATCTGGATTTTCAAAGTTTCGAAGACGCTGATAACAGATATTGTCTCTAATATACGCGCACACTCCGGCCTTTGGCTTAAATTTGTGTTCAAGTACAAAGCCGGGATAGTTGAGGTATGCTGTGCTGGATGGTGTTTTTATTTGTGTCTCAGATAGAAAAAGCAAATGCGGTTTCTCAGTCTCGAGGTGGTGGTGGACTGGATCGATATTTGAGTGCAGACCACGAATATTCGAGTGATGCACTTTAAAGGGGAGGAAGTGCGACCGCTGTATAAACTTATTTCTTTTCTTTGTACTTTTCATTTCTGTTTTTTTTTTTTTTTTTTGTGAATAGGCAGGTGAGTGGCAGTTGATCGAGGTGAAGTGAACTGGTTAATTCGAAGCAAACAATAATAGAGCACTGGTGGGGGTCTGATGTCGGAGACTGCGGGGACGCCCGTACCCCCCCGGCAATCGCCATCGGGTCCTCCCATCCGGTCGCCAACCGGCACGATGGGGCAATTCCGGGATTTTGCGCAAGCGGCGGGGCAGCCTTTCGTAGGTGGCTTTCCTACTACTTGGGCCCCCTACAACTAGCGGTCGGCCAGCGGACAACCGTGCTACGGATCCCGCTACCCTCCGAAAACAGGCACCCGGCGCACCACTAAAGATACTTCATGTAACCAATAAACACTAACACAACTGATCAGACCCAAACACCCGAATTGGCAGCACTGGAACTCGTGCCGGAACACGAAACCGCTTGGCGGCACGTCTCTATCCAGTGGGTGGTTACAAGCCACGACAGGGTCTCCCACCAGTTGACTACTCATTTGGCACTACCCAGGGAACACGTGTAGGGTATCTAGAGTCGTTGCCTACGGACGCGAGTAGTGTTGTTCCCCAAAAATTCACAACGGATTAAACAAATGGCATTTTAAATTCGTTATTTTTATTTAATATTACTTTGCGTTTCTTTCAAGTTATCTTTCGTTACGTTTAAATGGAGTAACCATCCTTGAAACCGCAACCTAAATTCTAACTTTAAATTTTGTTAACACTTCATAAAGTTAATTAGCGCGTAAAATCAACCCTTGACTATTTAAAGCTGCAGATGATGTTCCATAATTAGGTTATAAAGCTCCAATGTGGGCAATGAAAATTATCTTTGCGTATATGAGATAACATGTGCAATTTATTTTCACGATCGTCGCAAGCACGTGTCACCACTCCGCCGACAGAACGTTATACAATATACACACACGGACACACCTATATATAGGTTACAGCAAGAATGGGGACACGACAACAATGTATCAAGCTTAGGTATCAAGTATGACATTTGTATTGTAAGTATAATATGTTGCTCATATAGAGCGAAATCGTTAAAAACGATCTCATCTACATCCACAACACAAAATTCGTTGAATATTCACTCACGAGTCACGACGCTTTGTGGGTATGACAGATAAACGGTTTAAGATTTGTGTCGTGGCTCTGTTCTATTTTTCATGCGTCACGTCTACTTTGCATCAATACAATCTAGCATAGGGCACAAGACGCATTTTAGACCCTCAACTTAACTAAGTACACACTTAGTATTTTAGTATTTTTTATATCAATAAATCGACAAATACTATTCAATATACATATAATTATACTAAATGAAATGTAATTAATCTTCAACTATAAAATAATAAATTTTAACAAAATTAAGACACCATTATTTATTAAATTAAAATTTATATTTATTTAATTTGCGAATAGTGATGTTAAAACTCTATCTAAATCCCAATAATATATAGGTATATACGTTATTGTATTAAGTACGTTATTTTTATTTGAATTAGTTATGGGATCAAGTACGACCGTCAATGTCAAAAGGTCATCTAAGAGTTCCTGAATTGTAATCAATTATTAATCTCGAGGAGAGACGCAATTCTCTAATAAATTTATTAGTTCTATTCTTTCAAATATTATGCGTTTGGTATTTCATAGATATTATTTAATATTTTATTTCATGAAGATTAAACTAGGCTACCTACTGAGTAAAGTTAATTTTAGTGGATTGACGAATGACGATCACTGTTTTTTTATAAAACATTCCTATTTCACGCATTGAGATAATATTACTATACGTATGGAGGAGACACCACGAACAAAATCTGTGCGCCATTTTTTTGCTCTAACTAAGTTTTAAAAATTATTATCTAGTTAGGTTCTTACCGATGAAAGTTATTCCTTTGCACATTTCCGTATTATTTGTATTATTTGTGCAATATCGTAACATACACGAAGGCATATTTGATGCGTTTCACTTTAAAACCATTAAAAAAAACCGCTCAACATACGTCATGTGGCGTATGTTGAGCGGAACATAAGTGATGTAGGCGGTGTCGTCTCCATGTATATCTCAATGATTTCACGTTAATTTTTTTAATGGGGAACTACAATTTAAATTAATTATTAACGGATCATTGAGTTATGGTATCTAGACGTAATTAATAATAAGATTGTACACAATAGCGATGGCGTCGCTTTATGAATATTGAATACTATTATTGTTATTTGAATATCGTTAGACGTCTTTATAATACTAGATAATAACGGTCATTTGCTTACTCTCAAATTGCAAAATGAAGTGAAACGAACGGCGAGGGTGTGAAATGGAGGAACCTACCCATAATAATATCAATCCCGACATACCGTACCTATAATGATCTGAATACATTTATTGAGTTAGTATTTTCCGCCAAAGTAGACAACACGAAAATTAAAATACTAAATAGTCAGGTACTTACGATGTTTTAATAACTCAGGCCCCAGAATCACAGACACAATAAAAAATAAAAATAAATAATAGAAAATCTATTGTGTCGTGGACCGATCGGGCCGTTCGGGGCTCAATGGGTTAATTAAAACTAAACAATTTATGGTATGTACATAGGGGCTGCTGTCGTTCAGTAATTTAAATTTAACCGATTTTAGAGCAGCTGCAACGTATGTATGATCAAAAAATAAATTGTCTATCAAGTCATCGTCATACTCATCCTATACGTAAGTACTTACCTACTCAGAATAAAAAGTATGAGTAATTAATAATAAGTAAATAATTAAAATGAAATGAAATTTTATTTGTCTATCTATGTTTTACAACTAATGTGCGACAGAGTAATACTATGGACAATGAATTCCACCAACGTCTGTCAACTAAATCCATTCACTTTTCTGAGAATCAAAATATTTTAGGAAACAAACAACGTAATCAAATGGTAAATAGTGACCCCATAATATCTTTATAGAACCCCATGTAGAGCGATACATATTTTTCCAGTTAACTTTAACTGAGCAGCAACCACTATCCAAAAATCAAAATTATTAAATAACTTGACTGAAATGCTTAAAACCTTATCAGAAAGTTTCGGGTCATAGAAAAAAATACTTTTGCAATATTATACAGATAGTGATAGTATAGCGAAATTATACATACTTTTACCAATTTAACTACGTCCACACTTCGCATCTGTTACTATAAGCTATGTGTTGTGGTTTTATTGAGATAACAACGAAAACATAAAATTTTCCGAGCTTTATAGTATGCACTCGAGTTGCGGATGTTACTGCAGATGCAAACGTATACGAGAGAAATATTATTTATTGACGTGCGACAGCTTTGTTTGATAAACCAGTATGTTTATCAAGAGGAAACAATGTACATAATATTATTATTTTTGTAGTTGTTTATACTGTTAAAGCTCTGATTATGTTATTAGCGTTAAAAGAAATTGTAAATTGGTCGATAAATATTCATAATCTCTTCAATAACGACTTTATAAAAGCAATTTAATAGAACAGCTATACAATGATACAATCTTTGTATACAATTTAAAATATTGTCAATGAATGGCCATTCATTGACGGGGATTGAGGACGTTTAGCCAACAACGTTGCGTAAATAAAGTTAATGCATTGCTTTATGCGTTCTATTTTTAAATAATACCTACTACGATAAAAGATTTTTCTCTACAACTATCTTACCTTATAGTCCACAAATCGTTTATTTAATTATCGCCAGCTCTCCCATACGCCCAAGCGGCGGTAAGAAACCCCGCGCACTGAGGGCATTTCAATACACTCCGCGTGAGGGCGCCCTCCGGCTCCTGACACAACCTCGACCATCGATCCACCCTTACGCTTCCCTATTTCGCAATCTTAATACCTAGAGGCATAAGGTTCAAATTTGTGGAACACCCTCGGTGCTCCCGGAGATGTATCCCTTGCTGACGTTACCCGCATGGGACTAAATGCGCGCAGATTACTGGCCTTAGCCTTACACAATACGTATGTACATAACGCTGCTAGCCGTGACGCGCTCTGTTGCTTCTTCATAATTGACAGATTAATTCATTCATTAGGTACAAGAATAGAATCCTTTGTGTGCGATCGAGAAGAAAAACAAGTCGGTATAAACAAACAACTTTATTAATGTAATAATATGAATAAGAATGGTTAACTTCTAAAATCACAACATATGTACGTTTCTTAACTCGCAATAAATTATTTCGTTAATTGACTAATAATGTCAATTTCATTTGTTAATTAAAATAATTAGATGACTTAATATCATTTTAATACATATATTTTATTTATACATATTTATGATATGTATCACATGTTAAATTTCTCTCAATTTTGCGACGCAGTCAAATCGTTTTGTAATCATTATTATGCGTATTATGTAGGATATAACATAATAATTACAATTGATTTTAAAACTAAGATTTCGTTACAACTGCATTTATAAGATTTCTTAAATTGAGAACGTTACGCTTTAAAAATTCCCTTGTTATTGGAAATGTCGATTAACATAATATACAAAAAAATGAAATTCATGACATTATACATATTTAATAAATTATAACATAGTTACTTTAAAAATAAACTTTACACTAATGACTTAAAAAATGTTTACATTACAACAACGTCAAGTTGAGGTATAATTTTCTACAAAAGGAAGAAATATTATGACTAACTGTACTTCTTTCCCATTGAACTAGATATAAATCGATTTATTCAGATATTATTTTTTCGAATAATATGGATTAAAAAAAACATTACGTTTAAAAATACTCGAGATAAATTAATTTATCATGAAATGATCTGTTACAGTTAAAATGTACTTTTTCAAATTAAAACTGTTTAAATGTACTTTTGTTTTTAAAGTCTTCGAGCATTCGAGCATTAAAAATACTTCGTAATACTGGATAATTGTATCATGTACTATAACTGTTTAAAGTGCTATGTAACAACGCATTTTACAGAGGTACATTATGATTTAACAATAAAATGCAATTGAAATGTACACGGTCAGGTTTCACAATATAAACGCATCTCTTGTGTACTTACTATCTGCAATCGGAATAAAGTTTAACAATAAGTATTAATCAAAATATATAAAAATACTATTTCTATTTCCTACAGCTTTAAACAGTGTTAATATAATTTTATTGTGCAGCATTACTTTTATAATAATTAATTTTATTATCCAATCTAGCGAAAATAAATAAATCTTACTCACAAAAATGTAAGTATATTATTTCTTTGATTTTTTTTCAAAAATTTGCTAAACCGGTTGAATAAGGCCTTTAAAACGACTATCAATTTCGAAGTATTCTTATGAAATAGTAATTTATATTGTTCATAGAGCTATGAAAACGTCATCAATTCTATAATATATTATGTATAAAACAATATAAACATTAAACAACACACATCGCAATAAATAATTATTTAAAGATTAATATATTTTATAATTTATAAATTTGTACCTATATTCACACTAATATAAATAAAAGGTAAAGAAAAAATGTAGTCTCATTGGTTCGACAGCAATAGCACCATACCAAAATATAAAAAAGACGACAAAATTATCCGAACCGTTCCTATGGCTACCTTAACTTTCTACCAAATGTACACATACAATGAGACTCCACATACAAAAATCATCCATCCCACTACATAGCAAAAATCACGACCCAAATAAAGCACGTTTTATAAAACGATGAGACTAACTTCAATAGCCATCAACCCGCGAATATTTAAATTTCAGACTCAATGTGAGTTGGATCATTTCTGCACTAGAGTCCGCCTGCTCGTTGAGCGCATTGGATACGCTCCGTCCATAGCCTCCGTCGAAATTCGAATTGCGAATATTACGTCACTTCGTAAATTAAACTAAAAGGGGAAGTATTTAAAGGCGATATTAGCTTGCGCTGGCTTAGGGAGAGGCGCGTTAATACTAAAACCAAGAAGCTTATATCTAATACACTGGAGATTTCAGTATGAACATTAACTTGTAACAAGAAAATATGACGTTGAATGACGCCTATATGTTTTTTTATCCCAATCATACCTAACTTGGCAAGTTGGTGTGAAAGGGATAAAAAAACATACAGTCGTCATTGAAGGTCATATTTTCTTGTTACAAGTTAATGGTCATAGTGCAATCTCCAGTGTATTAGATATAAGCTTCTTGACTAAAACAGTCACAGAGCCGCAACAGTCTATGCGTGTATTGGTCATAAGGAATGGAAGATGTGGCACAGCGGAGGCCAGTACACGCGGAAGGCGTTCAGCGAGTGCTATAAGTCAGTCTCGGTCCACTGCTAATCCCCGCGGCGCAGGCGGCGCGCGGCCGCCGTGTTGTGCCTGTACCACCATACCTGGAATACGGAGAGATTATATGACATTCTGAACATTTTATATAATTAAATTATGTCATATTTCGAAAATTATAAGTTATTAAATAAAATTTTGTCATGACAGATATTAGCTATATTTTATTTAAAACCCCGCAGTCATAGTAAATACTGGAATAGCAAAACAATGCATGTTCTATCACTTTCTATGGCGTATCCACACATGCCGCCGGGTTTCAGACCGCCTCGCCGCTGAACGCAGGCTTTATCGGCGGCAAATTCGCTTCATTTCGAAGCCGCAAGCAAACTGCCGCCGGCAACCAAAAGCCGCGAGTGCCGCAGGTAAAAGATGTAAAAGGTGCATGTGTGGATGTGCCATTAACAGTTCGCCCGAGGAGCAACATTTAAAGTTTCAAGCAACATTGTCGATCAACTATAGCTCGACATTTAATATGGGCGTTTATTTTAAGGGAAATATTTATTTTGTCCAATAATTTACAAGACGAAAAAACATACATGAAAAAATTAATGATTTTTGTGTACAAATGAAGTTGATCATGAATCATGATAAAAGTATAAAGTTTATGAGTTCTTTTGTCCTTTACAGTGATGAATAGATAAATTTTTATCTTTTATTATATGCTGTTATCCTAGGCTATTAGACGAAAACATATTTACACACTTAAAAGATAAAGATTTAACCTACAGACTACAGTTGTTTAAAATTTTTAATATCATAATGAATATTAATAGTATGTACAATTTAAAGAAACATGTAAAATAGATATATTTAAAAAATATATTTTATCCTTTAAGTTGATTAAATTATTCTAAAAGTATTTTATAGGATTTCCTGTATTAATGGGAGGTATATTAATACTAAAATTATAACAACTGCAAGCTAACTAAATCTAACTTTTGCGAAGAATGATACTGCAAAACTAAAATATTATATCCTGCGAACTTTGCAATCATTAAAACAATATTTATTGTTACTGATAAGATACTAACTTGTAGCAGAATGACGATATCTAGCGTCACTTGAAGGCTGCCGCAGACCCAGAACTGTGTGGGCGCTTCTCTGATCACAAAGTATGCAGTCTTGAAGATGTCACCAAACGTCCACATTATAACCATACTAACACTACAAGTAATAAAAAACCAGTTATCATGTGAATAAATATGGTAAACAATTCATTTAAAACACTCCAATTACAAATCTTAATGGTTGTAAGTTATTATTATTATATGTTGTTATCAATTTGATAGATTAAAATGTTTAAACAGTATTGAAACATTAATTTTAAATAATTTTTTGTGTGTTAGATGCCATTATAAATTCTGAAGTCTATGTGTAATATTTTGGTACTAATAATAAATTAACTGTACTTTTACTTATCATAATATGTATTTTGATTACCTCATTCCCTCTGTACTTTTATTTTGGTGATTTTTGGCAATCTGAGGCGCACCAAGCATAGCCTCCGTGAATACTGCTAGGAAGCCAATTAGTTCGACGAATGGGGAAAATTCTATTAATAAATACGTAATAGCTGCCCCAAGCACTGAGAAGACTAACATACAGTCTACATAACTCTGGAAGTCAGTCCAAGCCCAAAAATATTTTCTATCCATATCTGAAACATACCAATACATCATTATTTACATTAACTGTGTAGTCATGTGTAGCAATAAGAGATTTTGTTAATATAATATATGTATATATAATATATATATTAATAATAATGTAACTTAATAATATCTTAAGTAGGAAACATCATGCACAGTGTCATTTAGAGATAAGATAATGAAAATATAAATACACAGTGACCTGGTCATTGCTCTGTCCACAAACGAGATAAAGTAATACTATGTTTGAGAATATTATATAACAATAGTATCAGAGCAATGAACCATGTTATACAAGCAATATTTAAGTTTGGTGGACTGATGAATTGGATTTAAAACAAATGTACATTCCTGATTATTTTCCTTCAATCACCACATATCAAACATGAATTTGAACGAAAACTCAAACAAAACGAACCACATGCCACACAGTATAAACAAAACAAAACGTGTACACAAATAATGAATGTATAAATGGCAATATACCAAGCCATGACATATAAATCCAAAGTTAGAAGCGTGTACATCACTGGTTGCTGCAACAAAAATGATTGATGAATGAGTAAATCATATAGGTCACGCAAACTGCATTCAACAAGGTGACTGGACTTACCGTAGAAGCGGCGCGGCTTCTCCCCGCCCGTGACGCCGCTCTGCTGCCCGAGCCAGCGCGCTGTTTCGTCTGGCTGAGCTGAGCCATTTGTACAACACAATAGTATATATAACATGAATATTGCACCTAATTCACCAATCACACCAACCACCAAACAAAACATAAAATAAATGTTAAAAATAAAAAGATAAATTATATCAATAAATAATAAGGATGAATATAATAACTGAAAAATATAAAATAATAAAGGAAAAGTTAATTTATATTCATAAAAAAATGTAAACACTGCCACCAACTAAAAATCAAGTTAGAGAGAAAAAAAATTACATAAGTAATAATTATGTGTAAATAATACAGAAGCATAGTTTTTATACTGGAATATTATAAATATAAGAAAGAAGACAGTGAAGTAACTAAAGAATTCCTTAAAACCCCTTTCCACAATAAAAGTTAATTATGTTTATTGAAGCAATTCTGTGGTTATGTTACAGACATTACTATTTATAAGTATTTATATTCATTCAATTGGTATTGAATATGTAACATTTCTAAGTCAACATACTACTATGAAGTATTTTAATTCTACTAAAATTTTAACATTTCAGAAACATGACTAATTATACATGACTGTTTTCAAAAAGGCATGCAAACAGTTAATACAATAACATAAAAAGTTTTCATACTAACCTGTAAATATTCTCTCTCTAGCTCTTATGATTTGATTCTTTTTCCTCACATTCACACACAGATGAATCATTATAAACATTGTTATATTCATTACAATACTTTGTATTAGAAGAGGTATCTCATACCGCTTTCCAAACCTGCCAGGAGCATTCACATTAATTTATTGCATCCTTATAAATGATGCCACTCTACAATGATAATACTTACCAGAATAAAATCCTAAGTGTATTGGCTATTAACAGTGTTAAACACACATACAGTGAAAAGCCTTCTGCATCCTGAGTCTTTTTAATTTGTTTATATTGTGGAATGTAAGGCGCAATACCTCCGATTATCATCGCTCCCGCTGCTCCCCAGCCAACGAGGTGGCCTACTGTTAGCCCCAATTCATCAGATATAATCCAATCCATGATAAAAAAAATATATTCTTTTATTTCTTTTCTTATTTTGATTTAACACATTGGCAAGTGTCACTAACGATTTCCATATTCACCACATTGTATTAATGTTTATTCTGCATAAAATTAATATTAATGTTCGAGTTCCTTACTTCCTTTGGCAGTAGTTTCGATGGTAGTTTTTTCTTTGTTTTATTCCTTCAATGATTACTTTGATTTTGGGATTTTTCTGCGTCTTTTAGGAGCAGCTGTGCCTTTATTTATAAAAGATTTATGAAATGAATGAATCACTGATGATAAACTAAGATTTTAAGATAACTGTGGAACAATGTAAAAAAAATCTACAACTGAACCATTTTGATAACTTATTGAAGTGAAGTAAATAAATATGCAAAAACCTTTGTAGGTGTAGAAGACTGAACTCTGAAGACACTGATAAATTGATATTGAATTAAACTAAAATAAACTTCTATGAACATGCCAAATTGACAATTGGTTTGACGTTCACGGTTCAAGACTCAAATGACACCTTAGGGCGTATTCAGAAAGAAAGCTTGAAACTTATAAGCGCTTATAAGCGCTTATCGGCACTTATAAGCGCTGGTAACCCGCGCAGGAAAATATATGAACATGCGCTTATAAGCGCTGATCGGCGCAGACAAGTTTGTTGAAACTTGTTGGAACTTGTCGGCGCCTACCAGCGCTTATAAGCGCCGATAAGCGCTTATAAGCGCTTATAAACTTCAAGCTTTCTTTCTGAATACGCCCTTAAGTAATGACACTTATTTTTCTTAATTGAACTATTTGTTCAGGGCCCGGACGGTAGCAACTTGGATATAAATATATTTCATTCAATTTTTAGAGCGCGTGTATTGCACAAATTGCTTAGTGCACATCGTAGGCGGATGAGAGTTTAGTAAGTTCTCTTGAATTATAATTCAATCGTGCTTGTCTTTTAATGCCTGTGAAAAGCAATTAATGCTCTGTTTCTATGACCACAGAGTAAGTATTAAATTGATAGTCTATGATTGATAGAATTATATGTACTGACACTTGACAGTTGACAGATAATTTGACAATTTTGACTTTACTTCGTTGTATTCAGTTGTATTCATGTGCTATTTTTGTTATTTTTATGAATATGACATTTTGAATTAGATCATATGATTTCAAATATATTTTAAAATGAACTTATTATCTAAATCATTTTCTTTAATCCGATGCAATAAAAGTGTTCTACCCGTTTCAATTGGGATTTGGAGACCTAGTCTTCGATATCTTTCTAGTCAAAAGGAAGGAGGCCTGACTAAAAGTCGGTCTTCTCAAGATCGTGGGGATGTATCCACTGACGTTAGACCGCTTGGAGAAAAAATCAAAGAAACCACTAAAACTGTATCCTATACAGGAATTATATTAGTCGGTGTGGGAGTGACTGGAGTTATATTTTACTATGTTTTTAGAGAATTATTCTCCAGCAACAGTCCTAATAGTATATATTCAGTAGCACTTGAAAAGTGTAAAAATGTATGTATCTATAGTAATTTGAATTGTAACTACAGTAGCACCTCGTTAAGTCGAACCTCGATAAGTCAAAAACCTCCAAATCTCGAAAAAATGTCTTGTTCCCTTCCCTTCAAACCCGAAAACCTCCGTAACTTGAAATCTCGGCCCTCTGTTAGTCGAAATAATCACCGAGTCCCTCCAAGCCATTTTGGTACATATTTTCACTCTATAACTCGAAAAATTAAATTTGACCTCTGTATCTCGAACATGGCAACATTTTATTTTACAATCTTTATAACTTGATCATTTGGACTTTAACAATTTGCCGACAGTGCAGTACACTATATTGTTTCTTAGAAAATATTTTAGGAGTATACGATAATAAATTTATGACTCACGTAAACACGTGTTTGCATTAAGTAGGTATCTGATGACGAAATTATCGATTCAGTAGCTCAGAAAACCGATACTAATGATTAAGATGACATAGAAGACGTGAATAGTACATGCGCTCCATGCGTTTCCATCAAAGAGGCAAGAACCGCATTGAATACCTTACGAAATTTTATAGAGCAAACCAGTATCTCTGAAGAAGAAGAATTTTCTGTTCTTTATAGATTAGATAATGCTAGAGAACAACCAAATTATCTAAAGCAAAAAAAATACTGACTTTTTTAATGCCATATTTTTTATTTTAAAATGATTTGAAATAATGTTGATTTATAATAAATAAAAACATGTTCGTCACCTCTGCAAGTTGAATTTTAATGTACTTTACCTCTCTAACTCAAAATTTATAAGAATAAACCTCAAACTCTGTATGTCGAATCAAAATCCGCCTAAGTCGAAATCCTCCATAAGTTGAAAACTCTATAACTCGAATTTTTTGGCGTCTCCCTTGATATTCGACTTATAGAGGTGCTACTGTATATTAATTATAATTCCATAAAAACTTTAATGAGTTTTTAATATTACTTACAGTATTTTCTACACAACTTGGACCAATATCAAAGGTTTGATAAATGTTTTCAATTGTAGGATCCCAGAGTGGAGGATGCTTTAGGTGCTCCCATAAAGGGATATGGAGAAGAAACAACAAGGAGAAGGCGGACTCATGTCAGTCATGCTGTTTATGAGAAAAATGGAGTTAAGCACATGCGCATGAGGTTTTACATTAAGGGCATCAGAAATAAAGCTGTAGTGGAATTGGATATGCAACAGGTATATTTAATTAAACTATACATAATTCATTCTACAATAATGCAGATATAGAGAACCAGTGTTATTTTTGTAACATCAAAACAACAGCTTTGAATAAAAACAGTATGCTATCTAAATCAAAACAATATTATTTAGTTAATATTTCTTATAGAAGTGCCTTATCACTTTTTATACCTTTGTTATTTATATGTACACAGCAATTATTCACAGATTTTCTCATTATAAATATTTCTATTACAGAATGAGTATGGAAACTATATGTGCCGTTACTTACTTGTGCAGCTTGATGACTACAGTGGAAAAACTTTTATTATTGAAGACAATAGAGCAGAGTTGGACAAAACACCAGCCGAATTTAACGGCCAATTTCCAACATTAACACTAACTCAGTGAAAAACCAAGTGCTATGTATAAATTCATTAGTTAAGTTTTAGAAATGTGAATAAAATGTACAGACATATATTATGTTGGCATTTCTTTATTTTTATACCTTATTTGTATTTTATTTTTATCAAAAACAATCCTTTGTATTTTCTATAAATTGTTTCTGAAATAAACCATATTTTCAGTAACATATTATTACCTTCTGAATTAATATATGATTATGGTTTTTCTTACATTTTTGGGGTATTAACTAGCTTCATATTCCAATCTTGGAGCTTCATTGTGGTTTTTTCCAAGGAATGATTTCCCATGCCATAAGCAAACGATTGTTAAAAACAAATCTCTTTATTTTACTAAAGATCCAATAAAATACAACAACCATGGATAGATATTGAGGCCAGGCCCATTTGATTTCTTGCAAAATACTTGGAGTGTATAATATTTTCATTTCAGGTATATTGAGATTGATGTCAATAAGAAAAGTCCCCGTTGAACCAATTTGATTTCTTACATATATTGGTTTTACAAGAGTTGTTGCTGGAATAGAAGAATTAAATTTAATATTATCATGGAACAATGATCATTTTAAAACAAACACCTAAATAGATTAGATTTTATTTCCATGCGCACAAATCATTCTGCCAACATGGTTATTGTGTACTGAAATAAAATTGCTGAGTTATTCTTTTAATTTCTAACTTGCTCATATTATGTAATTTAAAAATTTGAATATTATTGCATGAAATGAATACCTACTCTCTCTTAAAAAATAGTCTTCCATCATCAAGTCCACATTATTTTCAGTATTTTTTGGTATAGTAAATAATGATATATTATTAGTTGTATCAATATGATGCCTTAAACATGGCAAATGTGAAGTTTGATCAAATTTCAGATGTCCATGAAACTTGAGACCAGAAGATGGTACTGCGAAATCTCTTGTTATAACGGCTAAGCTCTGCATTTGTAATAGACATACACTCTGTAAAAATATAAACATTATTGTCATACATGTATTTAGAAAGATATAGAAAAGAAGATGGTTACCACTTGTATCTTTTCTCTATAAAGAATTATTTATTTTATTTATATATTTTAATGAGTTTTGGCCATTTAAACTGTACTCACCATTAAATGGAAATCAAGGCCAAAAATTAAAATTATGGAAGAGATTGTGTGCATATTTGGTACATTTAAATTAAGTCTAAAATTTAACATATCATTCCTATTATCCTTATTGTAATCATGTTCTTGAATCTGAAATGAAACAATATTTTATCAGATCTGTTGCAAAGAAAGAATAAGTAATAAAATTGAATTTAATGACACTCAAACCTGAACCTCTGCACAATGTTCTTCAAAATCCTTATTTTCATAATTAATTATGTGTGTATCACCACATGTTAATGTAACACTAGGATCACTAGTTTCTGCTACAAGTAAGTAATCAAAGGTAGGGCGAATCACCGGCTTTTCATAAAAATAATGCGAATTTAGCCAAAAGCCTGAAATATTAGTTTGACAATTTAACAATAAGATTTTAGTTGTATAAACCATTCCAAATTTAGTATTTACCTCTACTTCTGTATGCTATTAAAAATGGTAAACCTATATTCAAAACTGTTGTGATGAACGTAAACAACATCGCTTTGGAGAGGAAATAACTTTTGTACTGAATTTCCACATTATAACTGAACAGCCTGTAAAGACCCATAGCAATTTAGTTATTCAATATAATGTATTGCGTATAATTAAGGCTACTTTGTACATTATAATAATCGTATATGCTATTTTAAGCTACACTTCAGGCATCGAAAATAAATCAATATTTGTTATTATTTATTTGCCGCTTCAACTGTTGTCTGTTGCCTAGCAACATATCATCGTTTATAGTGAATAGTCTAAGTACAGTTGAGGATACATAACTTTTTGGTAAGTGATTCCAGAGAAAGTTTTTTTCACAGGTTTTTTTTCTATGATTATGTAACTGAAATCAAACTAAATGCAAAATACAAATTATTTTATTATTATTATTATGTTTCTCATTTCCATAATACTCGGGTACCACCAGAAGGACAGTACCCGGATCTTTGGAAGGCTTACGTGGGGACACGGATCCAACACGCAGAGGCCCTTTCGAGAATTTTAATGTGTTGTGGGACACCAGCCGCAGCCTGCCCATGACTGCACTATAGAGATACAGCCCTGGGCAGTCCGCGGCCGATGTAGGACTATTGCAGGGTATGGAAATTTAATGATTGGGCTATGGATTGGGATGCTAAATGGACTGGTACTGAGGACTATGGGAAACTATGGCACCTGCCTTTCTACTAAAAGAAAGTAAAAATATGTTGGCAGGTGGTGACTCGCCCTCTCACTGTATGGGCCCCCGAAATAAGTCGCTGCAATAGTGCGACAAGGGGGCAACATATTGTGAGCAGCTAAGGGTGGAGAGGCGTCCCTGGACTTTAAACTACGATCACGCGCTCCCTGAGGGTCCAGCATCACGTGCCCACTCGCCACTTACGCTTCGCATCCACCCTTCGAGCTAAAAGCTCTCGCGACTCTTAAGTTAAGGCAAGCCAGAGGCGGGGGTCCTGTCCTCGTCAGGCTTCACTCCGACCGGCCGGTGAAGGCGAGCCGGAGATGAAGACAGGGGCCTCCCCCGGGAGCACTCGGTTCCCGCGGGGTCGCTACTCCCCGACACCCCGCCACAAGGTGTCCTGCGGGTTGACTGATTGCACGGGTGGAATATCTATTGTCACGTAGACAATAGATATTCCAACCGTGGGCGATGGGGTCGTCACATCCTTACGCCCTTATTATTATTATTATTATATCAGCCTGTCGTGTCCCAATGCTGGGCAAAGGCCTCTCCAAGTCGCTTCCACGAATCGCGGTCTTGTCCTAATGAGAACCAGTCATTTTTAAATTGGTGAAGTTCATCTCGCCATCTCTTCTTCGGCCTGCCGCGACGTCTTCTATGTGTTCCTGGGCTCCACAAAGTGGTTATCTTGGCCCACAGTTCGTCCGGCATGCGACTTATGTGCCCTGCCCAACTCCATTTCAACGCAGCGGCTTTTTGCGCTACATCGGCAATTTTAGTTTTGGAGCGCAGCTCGGTGTTTCGAACACGATCTGTTAATTTAACACCCAGTATACTTCGCTCCATTGCCCTTTGACAGACCTTCAGTTTGGACTTTTGTTCCTTTGTCAGCGACCAAGTTTGCGCACCATAAGTCAAGATAGGAAGAATACACATGTCCATAAGCTTTCTTTTGATGTTGATAGGGAGATCTCCTTTAAAAAATTCCTTCATGGACCAAAAACTCCTCCAAGCATTTTCTATTCGCCTTGTGATTTCGCGATCTTGTCTTGCCTGGAAGGAGAGTACTTGTCCGAGATATATGTATTCTTGGACATATTGTATATCTTCGTTATCGATGGTCATTCTGATCTTGGTGGTATTGGTCATGATTTTGGTCTTGGTCCTGTTCATTTTTAGTCCAACCTCAAGGCTGACGTTGCTTAGGTCTTGTAGCATTTCTTGTAGTTCGCGAGCTGAAGAAGAGAATAGAACCACATCATCAGCAAAGCGCAAGTTGGTTAATTTTGCTCCACCGACAACAATGCCCCGTTCCATCCAACCAATCGTAAGTTTTCTAAATATATATTCCAAGGTACTATTGAATAATTTAGGAGATAATGGGTCGCCCTGTTTAACACCCCTTTGGATTTGAAATTTTGGTCCAATTGTTTGCAATTTTATTGAAGCTGTGCTGTTGTTATATACATTTTTGAGTAAATTAATATATGTAGAACCTATATTTTGAGTTTGAAGGGCGTCGAATATTGAATTATGTGTTATACTATCAAACGCTTTAGAGTAATCTACAAAGGCCATGTACAATGAGATGTTATTTTCTTGACATTTTTCAATAATTTGATTGATTGTATGAAGGTGATCGGTGGTGGAGAGTCCTGCGCGAAATCCAGCTTGTTCGGGTGGTTGTTCGTCGTCGAGTTGCTTTGCAATACGGTTATTGATAACCTTGATGAACATTTTATACAAGTGAGATACTAGGCTTATTGGTCTATAGTTGACGTCAGATTTATCTCCTTTTTTATGTAAAAGAATAATATTTGAATGACAGAACTGTTCAGGGATATTACCGGTTTTTAAAATTGAATTAAACAAATTGCATATATGTGGTAGTAATTGGTGTTTGGCTATTTTTAGCATTTCCGTACTTATCCCATCCTCTCCAGGCACTCTATTATTTTTCATTGTTTGTAGTACTGTGTTAACTTCAAAAGCTGTGATCGGTGGTATATCATCAGAACAAATATAGTTAATTGGTGATGTGATGTTTTCAAATGAAATGCTATTTTGGGAATATAGAGATTTGTAGTAATCCGTGCATATGTCCATTATTTTTTCTCTATTGCGTTGTTTGACTCCATTTTGGTCTTTTAAACAAGTTATCCAATTTTTGGATTGTGAAATTCCGTATTTAGCTGTTTTTAAAGATCGGGTGTTCTCAATGGCTGACATTATTAAACTGTTATTGTATCGTCTAATATCCTTTCTAATACTTCGTTTCACTTTCTTGTCTATGGTTTTAAACTCTGCACTGTTCTTATTGGTACTTAATCTTTCATTTAATAAATTTTTTGTGTAATTTGATAATTTGCGTTTATTCGAAGGAACTTGTTTGATTGATTTACATGCATTCTTTAAACTATTTTCTATATTACTGTATTGTTCCTGAACATTTTCACTCGACATATTCAGTGCACTAAAACTATTTTCTAATTGTATGCAAAAGTCATCCTTGTTATTAATTAGGGTTTCTTTATCCAGTCTTTTAATTCTGTTGCTAAATGTTTTTTGTCGCTGAATTTTTGTGTTTAATTTCAATGATGCTCTAATTGGTCTGTGATCTGATTTAAATTTAATTCTATTTAAAACTTGTATATTATTGACAATAGTTTGTTCTGAAATCAATATGTAGTCTATTTCGTTTTTAGTTTCTGTATTAGGTGAGATCCAAGTCCATCTGCGGGAAGATTTCTTATAAAATAAGCTATTGCTAATGAAGAGATTTTGAGCCCATGCAAACTGAATAAGCCGTGTGCCTCTATCGTTTCTTAAACCTAATCCGTGGGGTCCTAAGAATTGTGTATTATCGGTGGGTAGTCGTGTACCTAACTTGGCATTGAAATCACCTAGCACGACATTCCATGTTGCTCTGTGACTATCCAGAGCTTGATTTAATAAGTCATAGAAGTCTTCTATCTCATCGTCTGTATGACTTGATGTAGGAGCGTATATTTGTATTACAGTTAGAGAATATTTATCCGAAACTTTAAATTTAAGAAGAGCTATTCGGTCTGAATATGACACAAATTCCAATATATTGTTTTTCCCCTTTTTGTTCACTAAAAATCCTACTCCATATAAGCTTGTGGATGTACCATAATGATAGAATATGCTATTTTCCCTTTCATATGTGTTTTCGCCCTGTCTTCTTACTTCACATAATCCCACTATATCCCATTTTATTTCCGATAAAGCATTCTCTAGTTCCAATAGCCGTTCTTCTGTTCTCAATGTTCTTACATTATACGTTAAAATATTTAGATTTTTATCGGTGTCCTTTATCCTAGCCTTAGTTGTATGACGGTGCATCGATCCCGCCCGGAGATTCACCTGACCCCGAGCTCCGGAGCTTGTCTGCCTACCGTCATCGGCAGGGCTACCAGAGCCGCCGGGCACTAGGGGTATATTATAATTGTTGCGATTCATGTTTCTTTTTGGAGGTTTGGACGTATAACCCACCATGCTCGTCCAGTGCATGTTGGTGGGTGAACGGTAGACCGACTGACTTGGCCCAGGACTACCACCCTTAACATTACAAGAATGTTCTCGGCCACTAGTCTAAGTTGACATCCCGTTCTAATATCAACTGTTCCAATAAAGCCTGATCTCTATATATAAAATATATAGTACATCAGCCTTATATTGGCTATTTCACACTCTTAAGAGTATGCGACAGTTTAAAGTCTTATCGAGGACATACAAATTATACACAAACACAAAAATACAAATTATACTTACTAAAATTTTCTAGTTGTTATTCATATTTTTTTTCATCAATGACGTACCGTTTTACATAATATCAAAAGCCAGCTTGGCTAAAAAAACTGTTAAAATATTGAACGCCTATAAAAACGTCTACCCGGGCGAACTCAGGGTGAATAGTAATATGTATAAACATACTAAAAATGAATCGCCAAATGTTGATAAGCATAAAACCACAAATATAACTCAAGGCATTACTTTTTAACGTTGTTGTTAGGGCACACGAAGAAAAGCAGACTTACCTAACTAGGTCTAGAATCTAGATATATAAAAAGTCGTGTTAGTTATAACACTTAAGAATGGGTGATAATTTTTTTTTATATTTCCATAAATTTGTCTCCACTTGTATTTGGCTACTAACTTTTAAAAAACGTTATAGAACTTACGTTAACTGACTAACCAGGGCGAGTAAGTATTAGTATACATATAAGTTAAAACGTTTATTTCTACTTTTCCAACAATCACGTAATCCTAGAGGTTACAATTGACCGACTGTAGACAAAACGGCTTTGTTCCAAATGAAGTAGGTCTGGCGCTTCCATGTTACACGATACTTTCGCGGTGTTTGAACTCGTATTTCTGTTACATATAAAACAGTGGGTTTAGTCAAAGAGGGCATCATTTGCTCTGGTGTCAACCCAGAGCAAACATTATTTGAGTAAATTTAAAAGTGAATATGGCGGCTGTGGAAAAACCTATCGTGGATAAAATGTCATCAAGTATGACTTCCAGTATCACTGGAATGGGGCTTGGTGGAATAACTGGTCTTGCAACTGCTCTTAGCACGCTGAGCTGTCACTGTGAGCAGCAAATTACAATAGGTGGAATGCCGACGAATTATGTACCTGGCTTATCGGCGAATTACAATATTTCAAGCTTCTGCCAGCGTCCAGGACAAACTCGACGTTGGCCTATGCAGCGAGCTGGTCCAACAGCTCAGTTTAAGCCTGGTCGCTCCCACAGCACAGGTGTTCTACATCGACTAAAACATTCATCAAGAAATAGCCCCAATACGCAATACACTCATAATTTGATATGTAAATTGGCTGACCAAAGTGAACGCCGTCGCCGTCAAGATGCTATGGAAATGATACCACAAAGTTTTTACGATCAGCAACCACTGAAGGTGGAACTTACGGAGTTCTATTCAAGGGATAATGCAAAAGAACATCATACAGAACAGTATGATTTGGTTAACGATAACATATTTCCAAATCCTATTCTAAGACGTGGTCAGAAATTTCTTTTTGCTGTACGTTTTGATAGACTTTCTGACAAACAACAGGATATTATTCATGTTGTATTTTGTTGTGGTAAGTGTAATTAAGAGATAGACAAATAACTAATAGATAATTTATTTTATTTGTTTTTGCATATTATTTACTTTCAAATTCCATTTAAGGTCCTAAACCCAGCGTGACCAAAGGAACTCGAGTGATTTTACCGGTCCAATGGAACACACAACCTTGTTTATTTCAATTCCCTCGTGATGTAATTGGTTCTGGAATAGGAATGAGCGTCGGTCTTCCACGAATGCAGGACGCGAGTACAATAACCACAACAGCTGTAGGGACAAATACTTCAATGAGCCCTGTCAATAGTATCAGGGAAACGGGTACATATGGCGTTCGTCGTAGCTCTTTTGGTAACGAACCGGCTACTGCTCAGCCAAGTCCTGTCAGCCCTCATGGCACTATTGAGAGGCCAGTTATTGATCGTTTTAGCGCTGCTACTCCACCGCCTCCAACATATGGTCGCAGCGTTGGAACGCAGCAAGGTTGTGCGCAAAATCCTACGACTTCCATTTCTGAGTCTGATAAATGGGATATAAGTATCCACCGTCAAGATGGTAATACCATTACATTTCAAGTTAACATACCTTCGACTGCTCCCGTCGGTTTATGGAATTGCTGGGTGCAAACGAATCGTTTAGGACAGCGGGATAACCGTAATGATTATAAATGCGATGAAGATATTTATATACTTTTTAATCCTTGGTGTCGAGAAGATACTGTTTATATGGAGAATGACGAATCTAAAAATGAATATGTTTTGAATGATCATGGAAAACTGTGGTGTGGAACTTGGAATCAACCCATCGGCCGTAAGTGGATCTTTGGACAGTATGATGATGTAGTGCTGCCCGCCTGCGTATATTTACTAGAGCGCAGTGGATTAGAACATTCAGAGCGAGGGAATCCAATTCGAATTTGCAGGGCCATTTCATCTATGGTAAGTTAAGTAAAGTGTATTTTTAAGTATGTACTACAATGTAATAAATAAATGTAATTCAATACTAAATAAACATTATTTATAGATAAACGCTCATAATGATGATGATGGTTTGATGGTGGGCCGGTATGATGGAGAGTATAAAGACGGAGTTGCTCCTCATGCTTGGACTGGCTCCGTTGCTATTCTTGAACGTTATTTGACAGATGGAGGCCGACCCGTTGAATATGGTCAATGTTGGGTGTTTTCTGGATTGGTTGTGACTATATGCCGAGCGTTAGGTACATCGTCAATCAAGTAGTTACATTTCTTAAATTTAGAACATATTAGCTGATGTAACTTTTTTATTACATATTCAACAGGTATTCCATGTCGGTCTGTTACGAATTATGTATCAGCCCATGATACAAACGGCACATTTACGGTGGACAAATTCTTCGATAAAGAGGGTAATGTAGTACCAAACGGACCCGACGAAGACTGCTATGATTCTTGTTGGAACTTTCACGTTTGGAATGATGCTTGGATGCAAAGACCTGATCTTCCACAAGGTTAGTCAAAGCAAGCATGCATTACATGAATGTATTATTACAATTTCTATACTTAATTCTTCAAATGTTGGGTAGGTTACGGAGGCTGGCAGATAATCGATTCAACACCGCAGGAAGGAGCGGAATCGGTGTTTAAATGTGGTCCAGCTAGTCTAGAAGCAGTCCGTCGAGGTGAAGTCGGTTTTCAGTACGACACTGCTTTCGTATATTCAGAAATTAATTCGGAACTATGTCATTTTCAACAAGAAGAAAATTCCCAGTGGGGTTTTGCTAAAGTGGCTTCAAATCAAAATCAGTGAGTGTCATATATATTAAAATGAAATTTATACAAAATAGATACGTTTAAGGATGTTTTCAAATTGATGTAATATTCGTTATTTTTACCGAAGGGTCGGGCGCAAACTTGTTACGAAAAATCCTGCTGTAGATGACGAAGAAGGTGATAGTGATTTACTTGAAATAACGCAAGAATATAAG
Source organism: Colias philodice (assembly GCF_061535455.1). Taxonomy (NCBI): domain Eukaryota; kingdom Metazoa; phylum Arthropoda; class Insecta; order Lepidoptera; family Pieridae; genus Colias; species Colias philodice. The sequence goes on from NC_143087.1 coordinate 4,706,833, forward strand.
GCTTCCAATGGCTCAGGCCCGGATCGGCTTTCGGTTATAGCTTCTTGTCGTGGATATCAGCGTTTACAACAATACTACGAGATGCCAAATCAAAGCCAAGACGATGTAACTTTTGATCTTATGGATATCGAAGTTGTACCTTATGGTCAACCTTTTGATTGTTCGATGAATATTCAGGTGATAAGGGTTTTTCATACTATAAAGCGTTTGGTATTTTTAGCAAAAACAATAATATTTATTTCAAATTATTTATAGAATAAATCAACTGAGGACCGAACGATACTATGCATACTAACTGCTTCCTCATGTTACTACACTGGCGCGATTGCATCACGGTTAAGAAGAGCTCAAGGCGAGTTTATCATTCGCGCGGGACAGCGAGAGGTGCTAAAGCTGCACGTTACACCTCAAGAGTATATGGATAAGCTCGTTGATCATTCAATGATAAAGGTTCATGCTATGGCTTATGTAAATCAAACACATCAGGCATGGTCCGACGAGGACGACTTTCCATTGCACAAGCCAAAACTACAAATACAGGTGATTTTTTAATCTTACTTACGTACGAGAAAATTATTGAACATATTATGTATTATGAAATATAATGCTTTCCTTTACATAGGCTCGAGGTCAACTGAGTGTGGGGCAAGAAAGCTCATTGGTCTTCAGCTTCCAAAATCCGTTGACTGTTCATTTAACGGAATGTTACTTCACATTTGAGGGTCCGGGAATACAGAGGCCACGCCAGGTATATTTCAAATCAATTTTATATTTTTTTATGCCATATCGATACAAATTTGACACAATTCTTTATTCGCAGGCTCGTATTCGCGATGTGAAGCCCGGAGAATTAGTTTCATATCAGGATAAGGTTCTGCCTCAGCGTGAGGGTGATATTCACGTTGTTGCTACATTTTCATCCCGGCAAATTGACGAAATCTTTGGAAGTGCTGTTATTAATGTGAAGGGCTAGCAGGAAATGGGGCCCAAATCGCCCCCCGCGGTAAATTGTTTGGGCCCTACCACACATACGGTGCACATCGATGTCGATTGTTCCTTCACGTCTTATTTAATGCCAGAGCAACATTTGTACGTAAGAGAAGGTGATACTCTTATAAAAACTGTATGAACAAATCAATACAAGTATTTTATGGTGTCGACTGTCGAGTGTGCAAATTTTATATTAGAGTAATGATATACGTATAATAGTTATTACTTATTATGGTATAGATTTTAATACGACATGGCTATATACAACGGTAATCTGATAATATTTATTGCAAAACACAAAAAACACTGTGTATTGTTAAAAAAATACCAAAAAAATAAGCACAAAATATGCACTCGGGGAATGGTGGAGGGACGAACGTTGGGACCGAAATTACGTGCCATTATATTATTTAAGCAATTTTTGCTATTAATACTTGTGTGTGTTTAAACCTAAGATTTATGATATTTTATTTTAATGTTTAAATGTTCGCTCTTTGTATGTTTGTGGCGACTTAATATACGTAAATGATAACTGTATTAGGTATTTATTATAATAACTAAATGCACGTGTGTTTTTGGGATCTCAAAAATAAAATATTCACTGCATAAAGTTGTTTCTTATGAATTCTTGCACTACCCACTAATTAAAGATTTATAAAATAACACAAACTGATCACCTGTTTATCTGTTGCAAAAGCTCTACATTTTCATTTTTCATTATTAAAAAAAATGTTTGTTATTGTTAAAATACTTTACCTATCAATACATAGAAATAATTGACAGTTTTATTATAAATTATATGTATGTATTTACAAGACAGGAAAGTTCTATTCCTTCAATTAACGAACATAGGATACCTACCATACCTACTATGAAACATGATTGACATAATTTCATTGCAAAAGTCCACCAATACGTGTGTCTACAAAGTACAAACACGTAGACCATCCACAATATAGTATTGTTATTCCCGGTGACTAAATTACTGATATGAGCATTGATGCTGAAAATCATGAATACTACCTATAAATAGAATATTTTATTCATTCATGAAGATCGCTTTACTTTTTAAGCATGATAGCATTGAGTTTAAAAGTTAAAAGTACCTATAAATATTATCGTTACGAAAGAAATAAGGCTACATAATATATTATTATGTACTAATGACACATCGTTATGGAGATAGCTGTTTTCATCTTACAATGTTTTTTGATGAAATTAATTATGTTTTAATTATACCCTTACTTACTATTTTATACATTGAAGACCACGGTTTCAATGTCGCTTCTTTATGCGTTCTCTATCGCATTTACTATATGGGGAGTGCTCTGATGAGTTGTTTTGAACATTGCCCGCCGCCGAGTTCCACCACCGTACAGCACGACATCGTCATCAATACCACCCTCATCACCTTGACTGTTGGCAATCTACAACTGTGCGCTTTAAAAGATCTTTCTTCCCGCGCACTACAGTCATCTGGAACAAACTCCCTCATGCGGCTTTTCCAAACGGCTATGAACTGGGGACCTTCAAGAAGAGAGCATATTCCTACCTGAAAGGCCGGCAACATACTCACAATGTCTCTGGCACTGTAAGTATGTTGCCGGCCTTCCAGCGACGTGGAGCACTTACCACCAGGTGACGCGTCTGCTGTCGTGGAAGAATTCTAAGTCGCGGAAGAATTCTTACAAATACCCGCGGCCCCATCATTAAAGCGGCTCGACGGAACACAGTGGGTTTTTAGTCGGTAAGAATCCGACATAACCCACGGCTCCTTCCCCGGGGGCCGTGGGTTTCTTTGGAAGATTTCCCCACTATAAAAAAAAAAGATGACGCGTCTGCTCTGTTGCCTCCTCTTGCATAAAAAAAAGTAGCTTTACAGTTCGGTTGCAGATTAAGTAATGTATATTTTAGCTAAGTAACTCTATGTAATGTAACTTAGTTTTATCATAAATTTTAATATGGATTTATTAAAGTGAAACTTTTATTACATCGTCTCAAACTTTTTGGTCTGTGTAGCGCATGTCGCGTGTATCGCGGCTGCCGAGTAGGTATACCTACTCGGCAGCCGACCGTCACGCGACATGCGCTACACAAAGCAGTGTTCGGAACCGTTCGAACAGTTTCACTTTTACCGTGGTTTCATAAAACCACACAACATTTTTTTTGTTTCATCAACGTTTTTACATTACATATAAATAACATTCTATTGATCTCGATTATATTATATAACATCTAGATTATATTATCTAGAGTAAAACAAAAAAAAAGGTAGGTATGCAAATATTGTCACAATATAAAAAAATATTAGGTACCTAGGTGATAACTGCTACTATGTATAATTTCGATACTTAATTAAAATTGACATTATGATCACTATTAATTAATAATTATTATCAGTCATTTGCCATGATGAAGAATATTTCTATAGGTATTTGTACGTCGCCTATCTTTAGAAACTTTTGTTGTAAAACGTGCTTTGGCTGTAGTTGAATGCTACCAATTTACTCGCCTATGACTTATCACTTAAGTGTTGAAAATATCTCATAAGGCAGTCAGTTCTCATTACTCAGTAGGTAATTTGTTTTATATGAAATTAATTTTCAAAAAATTCTTTAAAAAAGTCGTGTTAGTTACGTTGTAACTCGTTTCCGGAACGACCGAAAATTTACGGACCTTACATATACTTTACGTTTAATAGTATGATTTATGAAGATATTAAACTAAAGCACAAAGATAAATTTAAATAATAATTTGGAAAATCCAAAAGTGCACGCCTCATAATTTTTTTTTAATAAATATTTATTAATTATTATTTTTGTTTATTTAATAACAATTAAACCACATCGAATCAGACCCTGAAAAATGAAAGGGTTCTATTCCTGAGCATACTCAAGCGTAAGAGAAAAAAAAAGACTCGATTAGTAAAGTATTTCGGTCGCTATCGTGTTAACAAGAAAAAGGATCCGCACATACAGACACACGGACGTCCAAGACAGAACTTTTTTAAACTGTTTTTTAACTAGTTTAAATAACAAAAATGACATCAAAAATATCATGAACGTTAAAAATAGTGTTTTTTCTTAATATGTGTGTGTATGTATTATCTTACAAGTGCAATGTATGATACATAAAGACATTTTAAGTTTGAAAAATCAGATGTTTTGCGCGAAGTGACAGTAGTACCCACCTCAACGCTTCGCTTATGAGGCGTGCAAAAAGAAATCATTTAGAAATGCGTACCCAGTCATTAAAATCAACTCTAGAAATGAAACAAAATCGATTCACGTAGAGATTGAATACTTACGTAAATTATGTATAGTAAGGATGGTCAATGAAACTAAAATGGGAATAAACGCATAAACTAATTTCGTAGAATAGGTACAATTACGAATCGATCAAAGGCTGTTGTGAATCTTCATTCCTAATTACGAGGAAAATATATAATACGTCAATAAGTAAGAATGGAGACCTTCGTGGGCGACAATTTGCCATTGACGAAGATGACGTCACTCGTAGTAAATTTAACATAATCGTGTGTATGTTATATCATCTTATCAAACATTGCTTCTTTGTCACCTAATTTACGATGAGTGATACAAGAGCGTATAATGAGAAAAAATATAAATAGTGATTATCTGACTCTACAATATTATACCTATGGCTCTATGTGTGGCATTTTACGCTCTCAATTTTTTTTGGGTGAAAATTGACTTTAGTCAATTAAGTTATAAAAACACTTATAAGTGGTTTTATCCCTGCAAAAAAACCATATGAATATATATTAAAATTCATCCTTAATTAGTCACATTTTCACAAACTTACGTAAAACAAGGTTACCTAGTGAGTAAAATTGATTCTGCATACTAATATTGAGTAATACTTTCTGAGTGATTCAATTTGCCATGAATGTGGTTTCTTGGGCATCCCAATTCAGCACTGATAAGAGGTTGCATGTTCATAGGGTTAAAGGTATCAGCATTTATTAACAAACGCAGATGAACTGTGTTCACAGTCAGGAACGCACGCGCCGGCGTGCTTCAACCGAAAATAATTTAATTGATTTTTTAATATCGGAACATAAGTGGTTCGCGTTTTTGTTTATCGGAACGAAGAACTTCTAAATCAAGAGCAGTCTGTTTACATTGCAGTGGCGCACTGTTTAAACGTCTGTGGTGTTTGGAACACAATTCGTTAATGTGGAGCATTTATAGAGATTATCGATAAGTTATTTAAGATATTTAAGTGTCAATAATACAAGCAAAATAAAATGCGTCGGTGTTGGAGCTGGAGTTGTAGATGCTGTCGCAGAGGAAGTGTCGATTCTTACGATCTCAGGGAATTGCCGCGACCACCTAGGCTGGATACTACAAATGGTAGGTCAAGGTTTCTTAAATATACCCATAGTTACTATTTAATAATTGGCATAAAACATACAACTCGTTTTATTTTTAAGAACATGAAGTATAGATTTAATTCATTTATTAATAGATTATAACTGATATTTCCATAAACACCTTGATACGACAGGTTTTAAGGAAATAATCTAGGTACCTAGCTATTAGTTTTAAATTGTTTGTTATGCAAGGCTAGCATAGAGCTAGGTAGTTATTACAAATTAATATTTAATACAGATTCTTAAGTTATTTCTTGTGTTGTTAGTGTACTGTGTATAAATAATATGCATGATGGACGGACACAAATTAGTCAGAAACATAACTGAATCTTTTGAAGAACAAAAATCGTTTCGTAACATTTGATGTTTTATGGGAACTTTTTAACATTCTTCATCACTATTGTCGTTTATTTTAAAGATTTATGGCTCACTAAACTTTGTAGAAGTAGTAATTTTACTTTGTAATTTTTTTTTTGTTAAAATAATTCAATTATAATTTTTTGGTTCATAGATTTTACTCTTTATTGAATAAACAATAAGTAGGTATCTAGAGGTAATTGAGATAATTATGATATTAATAGGTTATCTATTTCGAAAGTACGGTCAGTTACAATATTTGTATGCGAATAATGTGGTAAAATATAAATAAACATATTATGATAAATAGGTAAGTATATCAATTGAGTAATACTTTCTAGTAAGTTACTAAGGGAATTTTCTGCGGGGATTTTTTCGATCAGTTGATATTCACACAATATTTATATTGGTATTCGCCATAACTATTACGGTTATATTTATATGTATAGGTACTTTGAACTTGAATTTTATAATATCGGCTATGATCTCATATGCAATTTATCAGCTGTGTAAATTATTCGTTTAAGGTAAAATTTATTTTTATTTAAAATAATTGGTCACGGTGTTTTTGTGTTTATTGGATAATGCTTTGACATTAGCACCGGATAAAGTGAAAAACAATTTTTAATACAATATATTTGTTTAAAAACTTAATGTATGCAATATCTTGGATTTGTTTAATTGACCAAAAACTCGTGTCCTGAGTGAAACTTTCATTGAGATTGTAACCTGGATCAATATTTTAAGAGTCCTTTTCCATGCACTAAGTTAAAGGTGCTGGCAATACGACTATTACTATACGACTAAACATTAATCATTTCTTGCCAGTCACATATGAATCTAGTACGTAATATTTTGGTCTATTTCATTGATAAGAAAATTCGATCGAATTCCAATCAATACAATGTACCTACCTACCTACTTATTACACTATAAATAGAGTCCCAATCTGGGCTACCGTTTCATGAGTTAATAAAGTGGTTTATAAGCGATACCAAAGCTTCGCATTTTTGAAGTCATACCTAAAAATAGCTCTTAATATTTTCGTATTTATGTTACAAGTTTTCTTAAAAAACTAAGTCCATTCTAGAGTTAGTTGACAATTAAGACGCGTAGACGGCCAGCGCATGCCGTTCAAGGTAAACATGCGTCGGCCTACGATGAATGGATAAAGCAAAACCTATGGCATTTGTGCTCTAGTCAAACAAACTGTATTTAACTTTGTAAGGAACATTTAGGTACATTATGGCTATACCTCCTACGGTACTTTCGTAATGATGGCATGACCCATATTGACCCCATTTTGTACCTACTAATTTATGAGAGATAGGATGAGGCTAAAATTCTACTCTACTCTCATAAAATTTATTTCGTTTATGTGACAAATATTTTATTTTACTAGTACTATAAATTTATAATATTAGTATATACAGTAAAATATCCATACTAATATTATAAATGCGAAAGTAACTCTGTCTGTCTGTCTGTTACTCAATCACGCCTAAACTACTGAACCAATTTGCATGAAATTTGGTATGGAGATATTTTGATACCCGACAAAAGGAAAGGACATAGGCTACCTTTTATTGCGAAATATGTACCACGGGCGAAGCCGGGGCGGACCTCTAGTATGACATAAAGTTAAACAGCAAAAGCATTAAAAATACCTCATATGTACTAGGTGCAGCATAATTAAGCATTAAGCTTATCAATTTAAATTAATCTCTGCTAGCCAAGCTCATTAGCAGTTGACAAATCTAAGCTGCATAAGAGGAAGGATAAATTTAAATCATCGACTATATCTAAATAGAAACATTTAAATCTCTATCTGAACCAACATTCGTGGGTCGCGAGGCTGTAGAGTGTAGAGTCACAGTATATATATTTTTAATAAAGAACTTCGTCATCACTGTGATCATTAGAAAATTAATTTCTATATCGAATTATTACATTCATTTAAGAAAACAGCCATATTTTATATTTTATATAGCCAGCGTAGTACTAGACAGTATTTAATAAAATATTACAAGTAATATTACATTATAATTGATATATTATATTTATGCAATAGGTACCTATATACATATTTTCGTTTATTTGCTTGATTCACCAATAAAACGTTTTTTTATTTGGTTTGGACTTCATACATCTGTACGTTTTATAACATATAAATTACTAGCGGTCCGCCCCGGCTTCGCCCGTGGTACATATTTCGCAATAAAAGGTAGCCTATGTCCATTCTCGGGTATCAAAATATCTCCATACCAAATTTCATGCAAATTGGTTCAGTAGTTTAGGCGTGATTGAGTAACAGACAGACAGACAGAGTTACTTTCGCATTTATAATATTAGTATGGATTATGTCAATTGTTTTTATATTAGTAGATAATTGATTGTATGAGAAAATGCTCAAGTTATTACACACATTATAAACAATGCAACGATGACTATTGAACAAATTATCTGATCATAATAAATCTTTATTGTCGTCATTTTATGTAAAATGTTGAAACCTACGCTCTATTAAGTAGAGTCTCAGGTTAGATCTTTTAGATACCTATGGCATATAGATCTGTGCACCTACACTAGCAATTATTACCATAATAGTAACATTACAACACGAGTCTTGGAAATGTATTAATTAATCGATGTCATGGCTGTCGCTAATCATTATTTTCTATATTATGTTTATAGAATAATTATTCTTCTGTATGTTTTATTTGTTATTGAACTTTTCGTAAATGGCTCACCATTTCAAAGTTTTAATTGATATACTCATTTATGTAAGTTTTCTCACAAAGGTGGAAATACTTACGTGTTTTGAAATCTATAAAAGTATTTATAATTTACATTAATATGGGGTTGTGTTTCGTTGTTGCTATTACCTACTAGAGAAAATAAAAGTGAAACCTACCTACTGGGACACTCTGTACCTAATAGAACAATTTAAATCAATTTACCAATCAGCATTCCCGTTAAGGTCAAAACGTGTAATTAATTATCACCTACTAGGACATTTCAGAGTAAAGTTCAACCGTGACAGAATACATTATTGGATCTCACTTCTCGGTGATCTCATTGTCAAATGATTGTAGTAGCGAGTCATAAATAATATAGGGTCTAATGATTTACACATTTATGGTTAGGGAGCCAGGTGCAAATTTGGTTAACTATTTCCTCTCAAGAGATAATTCGTCAGACGCATGAGAGTATAGTATTATAAAGCCTCGTGAACGTCAGCTGGCGCTCGGTTGGGGGGGGTGAGCGGTTGTAGCCTCCCACGCACATAGGAAAAAAAATACATTCATTCATTCATTTCCTCTCAGCTAAAAATTTGTCAAATTGTAGCTAACCCAATATCTCAACGAAAAAAAATAGTCAGCTGGTTACAACATGGTGTATTATACGTCAGCTGGTGTCTCGAACATGAAAGTTAAATTTAAAGAAAAATTTATTTTCCCTTATTTCCTCTCAAACAAAAATTTACCTGATGATAGCTTATATGTAACTGTGGATAAATATATATGTCAGCTGGCTGTATCTTGGTGGAAAAACCGTCAGCTGATACGGGAGGCTACAACCGCTCTTCCCCCCAACCGAGCTCCAGCTGACGTTCACGAGGCTTCATAATACTATACTTTGATGCATTTTACTAATTACCGCTTGAGAGGAACTTGGTCATAAAATCTGCTGCTGGCTCCCGGACCAATAGTATTTCTTGACAGTTGAAAATGAATCGGTAGAAAACATCATCATTCCAAGAAAAATATGACCCAAATGTGTGCCGGACGCCTTTATTTACTCTAGTCACAATGGATGCTGTGAAGAATTACGAATTTGGGTATTTTTCAAAGGAAGTCTATACTGTATATGACCAAGGCTCTTTGAATCCGTCATTGCATATGTATTACCTATCTTAGCTTTTCTCGTTCTTTGCTTTATGACATCATCTACCCAGTTGAATGCTGTAGGACTATTATAGATAGAGTTTTATGCCGGCTTCCACAGTCCATGACGGTATTCTCAAGGAATAGCACGTTTGCTTTAACAATTAGCTCGCTACTGCGTACTGCAAACATACGAAATAAGCCGGAGCTATTTGAGTGATTCGTATTCACTTGTGATTTATAACAGCATGCGTTTTAGTAGATAAGATCTTTTGCTATGGAGTACATTAAGAACTTGTGGAGGTATTATTTTGGAAACAAACGCAAATACACCATAGTTCCGTTTCAGCCAGGTACGCAATTACTAATTAGGCCATGTAAATAATATTTGCCAATTTATTGATTTTAAACCCTAATTATGTAGACTATGATGCTTTATGTAGACTATGAGGACTTTAAAAATAGCTATTGTAAAATAGGTTTTTTTATTCTGCCAGTTAAATCACTTGGCTAGCCGCCAAAATAAGCTATGAAAATTTTTATCGATGACGAATCCTGTTAAGTGATGCTAATGAATGAGTTTATATAGGATCTGTTTGATTGAAATCAAATGTAAACTAGTTGGAATGAGAAATATTTATACCTGCCAAATATTAAAATAGTAAGATTATTAGTGAGCACAACATTATTTTTAAGTGATTATTATGTAACAGATCACTTACTAATAAATTATTTAATACGCAATTATTTACCGCATAAGTATCAACAAACAATGCAGGTGTATATATATTAATTTTAATATCCTGTTATAATTTTCAGATGTCATTGACGGTACGAGACATGGTGTCCTCGCAGTGCAAGGAATCGACTTTTGCATTGAAACAAATGGTGAAAATCATCATACGAGTAAATTTAACCTCATGACGAGAGATGTCGACAAGTGTCTTGTTGTCAGACGAGGTCAAGCCTTTAAACTCGATATTCTCTTCAACAGACCATACGATGCCCAGAGAGATGCTATATCGTTGATATTTTACGTGTCAGGTAATTGAGCTTTCCGTTTGTATTGGAGCCGGTACAAGTATTAATGTTTATTTAAAGATTATTCATTGAATGCATTTTGTTATAGATGTCGAGAAGCGTGGGCCGTCCGATGATACATCGGTGGCTGTTCCATTGTTGGAAAAGGGAACTGAATCATTTGGGCCATGGAATGCCGTGTATGAAGGTCAAATGGATTCCCACTTGATCGTGGCCGTGACACCATCGCCTAACTGCATTGTTGCCGCTTGGCGACTCGATATTGACACCAAGTTGAACGGAACCAGATCCTTGAGCTATACGCACCCACTGCCGATCTACGTTTTATTTAATCCGTGGTGCTTAAATGATACCGTATACATGCCAGGTAAAGTATCAGGAATTTAAGCCGAATCATAGCTTTATGGAATATTTTTATTGGTCGGTATTCAAAAATTTATTTTCTCACAGGTAAAAGTCATCGTGAAGAATACGTAGAAGAAGAGAGTGGTCTCATGTTCCGTGGTGTTTATAATCGCGTGAAGCCCTCTCCCTGGAAGTACGCACAGTACGAAAAGGACGTATTGGAATGTGCTTTATACATAGTCAGAAACGTTAGTCAGGTACGATTATATAATATATCCTTCTTAGATTGTATCCAATGTAAACGAACTGCAGCGTATCTAGGATCAAATGTCATCGCGGGCGGCCGCAATCATTCAACCATTATCACAATCATTTAAATTAATTATGAGATTGCCTCCCTGGAGCAGTGCGTAACGTCTCACGTAAAACCGAGATTTCATGGTTCGATTCCCGGAGCGAACTAAATACTAGAACTTTATACGTATAACATTTTATTGAGTCAGTCAACTATTATGTTGAATTATAAGTAAAACCATGATCTATATGTTACATTTTTAGCTCAAAGGCCGCGCAAGAAGCGATCCCATTATAACAGTGCGAGCTCTGTCAGCTGCAATCAATGAACAAGACGATAATGGAGTATTGGCTGGTAACTGGGCCAAGGAACTTAGTGACTATAGCGGTGGTACACACCCCCTAGATTGGGTCGGCTCATCACGTATAATCCAAAAATATTATGAGAAGAAAAAGTCCGTGAAGTACGCGCAATGCTGGGTTTACGCGGGAGTTCTGACAACCAGTAAGCATCTACATTAATGAATTGTATTGTTACGTCTTTTTAGAGTTGAGTAGCGTCCAAGATTAATTTTGTAGGAGTATGAGTTGAAACTGTTGAAATTGAAACACGACCGACTAGCCTAATGTAATATTTTTTTTGTCTCAACCCGGATGTTCGATATATAAATCTACTAGCGACCCGCCCCGGCTTCGCACGGGTGCAATGCTGATACTAAATACACTACAGAAAAATTGTGAACGTTGTATAGGTATAAAAATATAGCGGCCCGCTCCGGCCTCCGGCATCGCACGGGTATAAAATACATAGCCGGGCGGCCGCAAACGCTACGTCCTGCAATTTTTAAATCTGTAATATCTTCGAATATATTCACTTAAATCATACGATGTAAAGGGCCATATAGATCTATATTAAATGAACAATGTATCCATGGTAAGTATTTATTTGGTTAAGGATTAATGCTGTATTGGTTAAAATCGCTTCGAAAATTAGCCATTATTTGTCGTAAAAAGTAAATGACAAAAAAAAGTTATTGTGGGTTATCCATAAGAGATAGACATATACCATCGCGGACTTTTCTGTAGACCTTTTCAATGTGTATAATACTTAGTACATTATTTTGATAAAACTCGTAGGGTTCAGCCTGCGTTTGCAATGTAAGTGGAATAAATGTAATTTTTTACGACATCACATTAGAAACCTCAAAAATAACAGTACTTCTCCACTACTTAATGGATCTTATTATACATATAAACCTTCCTCTTGAATCACTCTATCTATTAAAAAAAACCGCATCAAAATCCGTTGCGTAGTTTCAAAGATTTAAGCGTACAAAGGGACATAGGGACATAGGGACATAGGGACAGGGAAAGCGACTTTGTTTTATACTATGTAGTGAAGAGACCTACAAATATACGTAGTTGAAAATGTTCATTGAAACAAGTTTGCCATATTACATAGTGTTCAAAGACATTTTAAATGTTTAATATAATTAGTTTGTAAACCATATACAGTAGTAAAGTTTACACTCTATCATACAAATGATCTAGGATATGCAACGTTTTGCTTTTTTAGTACGTTGAGTCATGTTTCTAATAATACAATCTTACATACATCAAAAACAACCAAAGTTGTTATGTAATGCGAATATAAATATTATTCAAGTTAAATATGCATATCGTGAATATTGCCTTGAACTGCTATTAATTCTATGGAAAAATGTCCAAAAACTCGGTAGCTAAATATCTATTGCTTTTAGTTTGCAGAGCTTTAGGTATACCCTGCAGACCGGTATCTGCCTTCAACGCGGCTCATGACAGCGAGGGCAGCTTAACAATCGACGTAATCAAGGACGAAGATGGAAACACTTTGAATGAATATACCAATGATTCCATATGGAACTACCACGTGTGGAATGAGGTGAGTTATTCTGGTGTGATGATAGAGCTTAAAATTTGCGCAATGACAATAAAACTAGACACTTTTTTATGGGACACTAAAAAGTTAATGATATCGTCCGTGGATTTCTTTGTTTTCATAAGCCCGTTAACATCTTTGTTACCTACGAGTACATGTTTACACACGTTTATAAATTATCGAAAAATACAAAAAATAAAAGACTGTTTTTTATTTTATTTCTGTATCATTCCAACTAATTAAATTCTTCCGATCCATTTATACAGTATAGTGTGCCAAAGATTTTCATGCATCTCATATCATCGTGTCGTATACATATGCTCAAATCATCATAAATAATTATCAGGTGGTATTAAGTATAAAGAATGTTTAAATTTCAGGTATGGATGGAACGGCCGGACCTAGGTCCAGAATATGGTGGATGGCAAGCAATAGACTCTACGCCACAGGAGCTATCCGAAAAGATCTACCAGTGTGGTCCAGCGTCTCTCAGGGCTGTACGCGATGGGGAACTACCAAAACCGTATGACACTGGATACGTGTTTGCAGAAGTTAATGCAGATCAGGTATGTTTTGTTCCTTGTTTCTGTTGTGACAAGCCCGTTGAATGTTAATTAATTATTTATTAACTTAACAACACACATAGGTACTATTTCGTCCGTCATAATGATACCATTAATATTATAATGGACAGGACAATTAAATATCAGGTTAATGTTTCGTAGGATGAGTACTTATTGACACAAGTGGAAAATATTCAAATAATTTTACTCGTTTCAGGTGTTATGGAAATTTTCAGGCGAAATTCAACCGTTGAAGTTTATGGATCGTGATACCACTTATATAGGTCAACAGATCTGTACTAAAGCTATTGGAAAAATGGAAAGAGAGGTAAAATAAAAAAGTCCTATTTTACGATTTAAATAATAATTATTAATCAACAACAAGCAACAACTTCAATCTCTAACTTTGCTCGTAATTCGTAAAAATAGCTGTATTTTAATACCATAATGATTCTGAAATAGGGAACTATTTGATGCTAATATTCATGTATCTTCATTATATTCTAGGATATAACAGACTCTTATAAATACCCTGAAAGATCGAAGGAGGAGCGTTTAACCATGGAGAAAGCTTTACGGAAATCTGGAAGTATTTTTGCGAGATATTATTTGAATGATGTGTTTAACGACGTCTATTTCGAATTTGAACTCAGAGATGATATCAAAATTGGACAAGACTTTTCAGTCGTAAGTATTATTAAAATGTTAAATTTATATGTAACAGAATTGAAAATATTGTATAAATTTACCTGTACGGTATACTAATTCATATCCAAATGTAAAAATAAATAAATGGAAGTAGTTAGTACAGTAATGTATGACTTAATATTTTTCAGGTTTTACACATAAAGAACCGTTCAACTACTAATGAACACAACGTAAAGGGCGTACTTCGGGTGGACACCGTCACTTATAGGGGAAAAACCGGGGAATCAGTCAAGAGAGACGAGTTTGATATAGTAATCAAGCCTGAGGCAAAGGAAAAAATAAACATGCTGGTTACGTTCGATGACTATTACAAAAGATTAGTCGATCAGGTAATTAAGGAAATTAATAATTACGATTTTAGGGAATATTTTTACAATATTCAGAGATTTTAAAAAGTTTAGTAGTTTAGTAGTACAGGACAAATTTGAAAAATATATAAAAAAAGTTACTAATTAACTAATATTTTTTCAGGCGTCGTTCAATATAGCATGTTTGGCAACAATTGTCGACAGGAACTTTGATTATTTTGCACAGGATGACTTCCGAGTTCGGAATCCCGATATTAAAATGTCTATCGACGGTAAACCCGTATCGAAACAGGAATTTACAGTGAATATTAAAGTAGAAAATCCTCTGCCTATACCTTTAAAGAATGGACAATTCATGATTCAGGGGCCAGGACTTGAAGAACAGCTTAAAATTAAGCTCAGTGAGGTAAGGTCACATATCGACGATGAAGTGTCAATATATGCTAACTACAAAAACTACATTTTTCAGTAGATAAAAAAAACGTTTTATTTCTTTTTCGTTACCGTTTTTAATTATTATTTTAGCTTACGTTCATTATCAAAGGATATTAGATATCATGGAATCATTTATGAAATGTAACTTCACAGCTTTTTAAAAAAAACATGCAGATATTAGATATTGCTTGTAATTGTATTTAAACAGGAAGCCGTATTTTTTAGATACAATTTATTGCCAATATACTTAGAAGAAATTGTTCTAAAGATTACAACATTTTTTTATTTTAATATTAGGTTTTTGTATCAATACTATAGTAAAATGTTGATTTAAAATCCTGTCACTACACGTTATTATGCTCGAAGATAGTGGTTTTAATATAAAACATTATTTCAATTTGTTCAACTTCATATGGACGAGATTTTCTTGCTGCTTTGGTTATAGTGGCATAATCACTTCGAACGTAAATTTCTTTGTTCGTAAGTTGGCGTTCAAGTCAAGAAATATAAGATACTACGTGAACACACGTCAGAGCTGCACAACAGCGTCGAAGATTTACTCATCTTCACGGACGGGTCCAAGACTGAAAATGGCACGGGTGCTGGGGTCTTCTCTGAGGACCTAAACATTAACATCTCGCATCCCTTGGGACCCCGTAATTCAGGCTGAATGCCTAGGACTTCTACTTGCAGCTTTAGCCATAATCAAAAGGAATGTAAAAACTTTTCGATTCGGAAATCGGATCCTATCATATTATGCAAAGTATAGGATAGCAAAGCAGCACTCATGGCAATCAAAAGCCATGAAATCACTTCAGGGTTAATTCTAGTGTCACCTAGCCCTAACTAGGGTAGGTATGTGATCTGGGAAAGTCCCTAGTACTACAATGAATAAAAGGACACAGTAACTCATGAGGAAACGATGCTGCTGACATATTAGCCAGAAGGGCATCTGAAACACCGGTCATGGGACCTTTTCCAATTATACCGCTACCTGCAAGCTGGATCCGGCTGATGATTACCCAGCTCACTAGCACTGCACAAAAAGCAGAATGTTCAAGCAGATCTGACTGCAAGCATGCCAGAGAAGCCCTACCAAACATTGACTCTAGACTTGCACGTCCGATTCTCAACCTACGCAGAGTGCAACTACGTGTAATAACAGGGACCCTCACAGGGTACGGCCCCTTCAACAAATATCTCTTTAATTTAGGGATCACAGACAGTCCGCTATGCAGAGCATGCATGGCGTCCGAGGAAACGGCAGCCCACGTCATCATGGAATGTACGGGGGTTGCGGAGTACAGGGCAAGACACCTGGGGTCTCCCGAAAGCCTTCGGCAGCCCTCACAAGCTGCTTGGCTTCATGTGCTCGGGTGGTTTCAGTTGTAGCTGGTTTCCCCCACCTCCCTCTCTCACGCAAAATAGGCGCTTGACCTCGAGTTGCGGAGAAATGCCCTATATTATTATAAGTTGGCGTTCAATGGTGCTATGAACTGAATCGCATTCCATTTGCGTGTGACTGGGTTTTAAAAACTTTTGAGTTATAGTAATATTATACTTTTTACTAAAATATAATAGTGCGTTCGACATAACTGCGTTGCGATTTTGGTAAGTGCATCCGTCAGAAAATATAATAATAGGCAGCTGTTGGCTAACACAATGCTTTTCCAGGTAATTAATTACAAACGAAACAAAAGTGCTAGACGTCAGGTCAGCAGCTGTTTCGTCAAACCAGTAACATGTACAATGCTTAGTAATTTAATTGACTCTACGAACAATTTTTTGGTATCTTTACGCGCATAATGCGATGGTAGTTAAGAAACTCATCAAGAATGGCAATTTTTCGATGGTTTGTTGAGTTTGATGGAGAAGCACGTGTTAGGATACTTTCTTCTTGGTTTGAAAGCATGCCAAACTCTTAACACAGGAATAAACTGTAAATGAGCCCAAGGAAAGCGTGCTTAAAAACATAGAGCGGACGCTTCAGGGTGTAGTTAGAATATATTGCCAGCAAAAATGACGCAACTTTTGTTATAAGGTATTGCTACACTTTAATATTTGCTCAAATTGACTGTTTACAGAGAAATGACCTTTATGGGCCTATGTATTACTCTATTTTAAGTACGAAAATGCTATAAAACGAAAATCGCTAAAATGTTAGTTAGGAGGTATTGATACTTCATCGTCGATATACATATAATTATGTTAAATTGATACGTAGGATCTTAGGTGTGTTTTTAATACAGAAAAGCTCATTTTAAAAAGGCTTTCGGAAAAACTCATAAAATCAGTGCTAATAGTAACACAGTAAATATGTGAAACTTAATGTACCTATGTCTGTGATGTGAAATCTAAAATATATCAAGTCGTTTTTTGAAGATTTTTTTAAGTAGGAATTATATTATGAATCTGACATAATTATTTTATTTTCAGAACGTACCTCCAGGTGAATTCGCAACAGCACAATTTAAACTCACGCCTCCATGGGCGGGCCGGCATCAAATATCTGCCAAATTTACTTGTAAGGAAATGCGTGATGTTGACGGTTTTCTGTCATTCAATGTAGCATTACCAGAAAATTACTGAAATTCGACTTGTATAGACATTGTACCAAAATAGATAGCAAAGTGAAGATGTAAAAGGACCTTATTATATGAATGTATATAATATTTTATTTTCATGTAGTAGGCTAATAGTTTTAAAGTGATGTTATTCTGGTCTAACTTATAAAATATTATGTATTATGTAGGTATGTTAAGTAACGAAAGATTAAAATCATTATTAAAAAAAAACAACTCAATATATTTTATATGTACTGATTTTACCGGTATAAAATGTACCAGTTTCATATTATTATTGTCTGCGTTACAGTAAAGTTTACTTTTATAGCGCCTACGACTTTTGTAAAGGCTCTTATTGTTATGGTACATTCGTAATATTACAACAGGCGCCCTAATACTCGTATTAAACTAACGCTCGACTACTTATATAGTTAAATATTAATTGATATATTATTTTTTATTTTGTTATTGATAATATTGAAAAGTGCTGTAGGTAGTCAGTAAAGATATTTACGTACCTATTCTAACCTAGATGATTTTGTGTCTAGTACAATATATTATATAACTGTTGACACGTCATAACTTTATTTTTTTTAAAATAGGTAGTACTAGTTAGTGTTCATTAATTTAAATTTTAATGTTAATATTATTTATTTTATACCTATTAATGTCAAATCCTTATGAAAATAATTTATGTTTAGATATTCAATGTCAGCTTTAACTTAATTTAGGTAATGCAATAATAAACATTTGCAATATTGACAATACATGTGTTTTAATCATGACTTATGAAATTATTAAAGATACGCTAACATTTTTATATAAGATCAGGCACATCGGGGTTATCAATAAAGTCTGGTGAGGGTTCTTTCTCGCCTAAATTCATTCTTGAATTCATATAACTGCGCGTTACCTTGGGCTCAATCATTTTCGTAAAATCTAAAACATTATCTGCCGGTCCTATTTCTAAGAATTCACGCTTAGTTTGCTCTGTCTTCATCACACAGTCTTTCAATTTATGTTCATGGATAAGTTGGGAATCTTCTATGGGTTTACTTTTAGATAACTTTTGCTTGGAAACTATTACATTAACTTTGGGCATTGTAACAACCAAGTGACCAGTAATTTGTGATCTCTGGGCTGTTGATTTTGAAATATCTACTTCTTCGGGAATATATAATTGAAATATTTTATCTCTTATGGTTACTCTTACGTAATTTGGCTGGATATCTATATCGAGGAGACTTGTATCGAGGTGCTTGTAAATAGCTAAATCCAGCACATATTTATCTGGTTCTGAATCACTGAATTTGAAATCAATTTTTGCTTGATTAATATTGAAGGGACGTCCGTCAGCGGCGAAAAATTTGTACACACGTTTCTCTTCTGTCTTCTTTTCTGGTTCGTATGATTTCAACTTCAATTTCCTCATGCGTTCAATTTCGTTACGGACTTCAGGTGCATGTTCACATTTCTCAGCCCAGAATTTTTTATTTCTTTCATCTGGATCCATATCTTTGTATTCGTTTTCCCATTTGCTTTGTATATCTCGTTCTAGCCTTGTTTTTTGGGCCTTCCTTTGATGCTTATAATTCTCCTGTTCAAATAGGATATCTGATCGTATAACTGGAAGGTTTTGTAATGCAGTAATTCTATCAGATCTTTCGATTTCGTTTCCGTCCAAATAACGGAGCTGGGGTAGAGTACCGATAACGAAGACTCTGTAGTTTTCATAGTCAGTGCAGGGGTTCCCTGTTAAATATAAGTTTTCTAAATTATAGTTTCCTGAAAGGGATTCAACACTGATAATGTCACCGATAAAATTCAAAGTTAAGTCTAACTTTTGCAAAGATTCACAACGTTGTAGATTTTCAATCACTTCTATGTTATTAAGAGCCAAATTCAGGTATGTAAGGTGCTTCAGTTTGTTAAGATTCTCAATTTTTGCGATGAGATTACTTTGCATTAAAAGTATTTTGAGTTTTGGGCACCAGTCTTGAATGAATTCAATTCTCTCGATGTTTTCTTGATGTAAAGCAATTTCCTCTAAGGGGGCTAAAAGGCAATCATGGTGTTCAGCTTTTTTTCGAACCATTTCAACTGTTATTCTCACCATATTTAATCGTATTATTTTGATTTCTTATTTGAAGAATTGTTGTACACCTGATACACGATATCTATAATCTTGTTTGATCGTTACTAAGCAAAATATTATAAAATTAGATTTGGTAACTATGGTTACCACAAAGTATTGTTAAAGACACAGATAATACATAAATATAGGTACTCGTATTAAAGATAAGAATTTTTTTTCTTTTGAACACCTTGTTTTTGTCTTTCTCGACATTTTAGATTCCAACTGCATCTGTATACTGTATATAATAAGCTCTCAGTATTTAAACAATCTCCACTAGTAAGTAGTACCGAACCTTTATATTTATTCATACTATAAGTAAGCAGGTATACCTACTATTCAATTGGTATTAAACTAACCTAACACAGGGAGACTTCATATTATATAAATAATCGATCGAACCATTATTGAAATATAGGTCCTCATCGACTCTTACATTAAATTATAGGTTTAAATTATAAATAACCAGGATAGTTTGTATTTAGTCGACCGCTGGGCAAGGAAGGAATCAGCGCGATCTGATGCGGTTATCTGTCGATCTGGGCGGCGGTAATCCGTCATTTAACATTCCGGTGGCACCCGGCCCGCTCAACTCGACCGTACCAAATTAATATCGCCCTGATGTACAGGGTATTAAAATATTTTAAATGATGCCATTTATAATATGACGTTCAGATATCACGTCTCAAGAGCATAACATATTTTATTCCCAGAAACTGCCAAAAGACAATGAGGATGAAGGATTACTATCATCAGAGACTCGTTTTATTGTTATTGTTTAAAAAACGAACACTCAGAAAAAACGAGAGACGTTCAGATGAAATAAGGCATGACATAGGGAAAGACCGTGTTATTAGTAAAAGGTGCGGTTAGAGCTCGGCGCCCCGCGGTCTGTGTGTTTTTAGGGGTCCTACGCAGCGGGGCACCTCGCCGATGAACGACCCAACTATACCATACGTCTCTACTATTAAAATGTACTGAAAACGTCACGTCACTTTAGCCTTTAGCATGTTTAAGTTAGGACAAATTTTTGTTTGTTTCAATTTCGATTGGAACATATTTTCGACGAACCCGCTTATTGAAAGCAACCTATTTAACATTTTGTCGTCTAAACAAACAGTCAGTTGCTCTAGGTGATATTGAAATAAGGAGGGTTATTTATTGGCTAGATTCAATATAAAAATTGTACCACAACAGGTGATATTAATAAAATAAGAGACACGTAATGTGTGATGTTTTTTAGTGTGGATATATCCCGATAGATGGCGTTAGGAGTATGAAATAGAGCTTCGTTTACAAGGCTTTGTAATGTGTTTAATGTTTTGTATAATATTAAGTTTGTAGGCATCTTTGATAAGATATTTAAACGCTTTTTTCTATATATTTTAGGTAAATAAATAATAATTGAAATTTATGTAAGTATGCCTGAAGGATAAAGCCATTGCACCGGACATGATACATTAAAAGAGTAAATGAGGTTTATCGTTAAAGATTTATTAGAGTACTTTATGAAATTAAAATAAAGTTTTAAATATTATTTTAACATTATAAAGCATGTTCAAGTGAGAATAACTACATATTTTTGTCTCGAAGTCTTTCAATGGTTCTGAATATTCATAAATAAATAAGTTTTTAATTTTTCTTAATCTTATTACAAAAAAAGCACTGTTTTAGCAGCTTTACTAAGCGAACCTCAGCTTAATTTGCCACTAGTTTGTCTTGTTGGAATCTTATTTATTTATAGTTCCCAGCTAAGACTGGATGTTTACACGCAAACGTCACTATCAGTCAAAACAACCGTCGTCACTCCTACACCAGAAAAACAAAATAAAAGTTTACTGGACCGACGAATTTTAATCCTTGCTAAATTGCCGTGATAATAAGATATGGTTTGTTTTTTACACTTCTTTGTTTGTCAAGTTACCGAAGGGGAAAATCTCGACTTGTTTATGTCATGTTTAGTTATTTTGTGATGCGTTTCAAATTTTGGTTTTAGTAACTTGCAAGTTAACATAAGTTGCGATTCCTGCGAATATTTAATCGCACCATCTTCATAAGTAATTAGATACCTACCATTATTTTTAAAATTAATTTAACCTCATCTAATTAGATAGTATCAATTGGGTTATTCATCATCATTATATGTATATTTATTTTTTATACATGTCAACCTAAAGACGCAGTCGCAGTTAAAAGCTCGAGTGTACCTAAGTACCTACTATAATTATACACGTCAAAGCGTAGCGTAATTTATTTAAAACCTGTAGAGTTTTTAATGGCTCACAATTACGCTATATCCTCAGATTAGCTTCGAAGCTAGGTATAGGTACCTCATTCGCGTATTTGATGAAAGCATTTACTTAAGTGATTACATTAGTAGAGCCGCATTAGCGGAGCTGTCCAGCAGTACATGATCAGGGTAGTGAGTCTCGCAATCACCGATTCGCCTCGCCGGGGTATGGCAGACTGTTCTCACGTAAATAATTGCAGGTGACTGAGATTACAAGGCGCCGCCCGGCCTGCCGATGTATATTCATCACGTGTTCTGCCCGCGCGTGACTGCTTCCTAAGGGTATCGAGCTCGTGGCGTTCTTTCTCTAGTGTAGAAAACTAAACGATTCACTTTGTAATGGATATAGATTACTATAAACTTGGATTCTTATTGGTACGATTTTTCAATAATTTATACCTAAGTAGTGGAAGTAGTGGAAGTAAACATAGGATAATTGTCACTGTATTAAAATAAGGTGCTGATTCATAGTATCAATAAAAGGGGTGAGTTTATCGCAGAACTAAGAGTCGATCAAAGTCATTGAGTTTCTAATTAGAAATATCACAGGTCGCACCGGATGTGGTTAAAGCGATAAATTATTAAGCCAGAGAGAAGTACTAATTTCGATGCCGACAAATTTTCCACAACCGCGATTTTAATGCGTTTCAAATAATGTCTGTAGGCAACGTTAAATGATAAATTGTCGAGGGAACGCCCTCGCGTCGAGTTTGGTGTAAAGTCTTCGGGTCCTGCTCAAATTAGGAGGGAATAAGGGAGACGGCGGTGTCTGGTAAAAAAGGAATGGGTTAGATGAGAGCGCGAGATGGTGTTGAGATAATAACAGTGCGATGTGCCGGCCTGCAATCCGCTTTGAGCTGCACCGCCACCGCCCGCCGTCAAACACCACTATTTGTGTAAAAATGTGAGCGTCGGAACACATTCATTTTTACAACTGCATCGTGAACGCTAGAGAAATTGTAGCATAATTAGACCTGTGTAATAGAATCTGTGTTTTATGTTCTTTTTACGTAGATATGATTGCTGATATAATGATAGATTGCAAATTTTAAATTTAATTAATTACGTTATAGAGAATGAATTCATTTTATTGAGCTAACTTAAAATTTTTAAGCTTGATTCGTCAATTTATGATTTCCCATACCTACTATATCTACTAGTTACTTATTTAGTAGGTACTTACCCAATACCCATACATAGATGTAGATAATAGATAAATTAAGAGAAGTGGTAAAAACAACAACTTCCTAACATCCGAGTAGAAATAATCTATCATTCTACCCTTTCGGAGAGAGATAGCCAAGATTAAAAATAATACCAAATTTCTATAATCACAAAGAGTTAAGAAAACAACACGACTAAACTTTCAAATTTAGAGCATGCAGTCAGGCATTTTGTATAACAGTCTAAATATTCTTAGAACCGAAAATGTATTGTAAATCCAATATCTTCATCATAATAAAAAGTAAATAAATAAATAAAGGATTATTTCTTTAAATTAATAAAAGTTAACCTAACTTTGAAACACGAAGTATAAGCTTTCAAATGTAGAGCATGATATCAAACTTCTTGTTGGCATTATAGAATATTCTTAGGACCAAAAATGAATTAAATAACCACACAAGATAAATCAGATAAAAGAAATAAAACTTACATAAATAAATAAACTCCTATATTTGTATTAATAAGCGCCGTGACCATTGTATGACGAAGTGTACCTACCTACGGACCAGAATGTCTGGTTACAGATGCCGTATATACCCGCGCCCTCGAAAATGGAGGAATGTGCCATCGAAAGGCAGGGTTGGCAGGGCGTAACAGGGCGAGTAAAACAAACAAGTTAATTGTATTTATTCAAATGCGGTTGGGGCTGCGCAGCCGTCGTTTCATGAATAAGCATGCGGCGCTCGGCCTTCCGCGCTATGTGCACAGTCATCCAATATTTCCATTGAGATTCGGCTGCCTGCATCGTGATTTATGCAAATTTTATGTCTCCATGTGGTACACCCCTATCTAGAATGTAAAAACGATTTTTTATGTAAACGTCTTCTGAGAAAGTGTCAAGTCATCCATTTCGCAATAAAGCTGCTGTAGTTTATTTTATACTGTTCTGTGATTTTATAAGTTAAACTTGGTATTTTACGTTTACCATTCTGAAGGAATTCTAATTTCTACTATTCTAAAGTAAGGAAGGATTAAAAATTACCTACATATCTATTTTAATAATTGTAATTTGTAAGATCAGATTTCATTCACCATTCATCAGTTCAGATTAGGTATTTAGTTATCTACAAAATTGAAAACAACATGATTTTCTACATGAAATCTAAAATCTCAATTGTCCTTTCCTCTACCTATATTTTTCTTTGCATTGACGAAGAGAGAATTGTCACACGATTTTAACGATATTTTCATGCAATCGAACTGGGAATCTCTCGCCTAAGAAGTACATATGAAAAACTGGTCGTTTCAAATATTCCAGTGGGTGTGGCACTTGAGTTGACAATGGTCTTTAAATAATGTATGGTCATGTAAATTACTGTGAAGTATGATATGTTTGTTTTCGGTAGTAGAACCAGTTGCTAAGGTATAACTAGCTATAGGTAGGTGCTGTGAAAGTTTGACGGATTTTTTTTAAATAATGATTACTTTTATGATATGTTTGATGTTATTCGAATTATAGTAGTTCGCTACGCTACATACTTGACAATGTCTATTCTGATGAAGTGAGTTTGAGAATTCTAGAGTTTTAGATGATACCAAAAAAAAAAGACCGGTGTGAAATACAGTCAATACTATATATGTACCTACCTAATATTTGATAGTAACTGTCCCTTTAAACACGCGGAATTTGTATGGGAATAATATTTTTTATTACAAAGTATAACCTAAAAGTTAATAGGCCTAATTAAGTTAGATAGGTAGTTATACTTATAACCAAGTGACATTCCTTTCCAAAAACTATAATCCTTTATTAGCAATTCTACTGCATTCCGCGCAACGCATACAGATAAGACGCAATTAGATACGGATAATCACTTTTGTTACAGATAATACAATAAATCTTACTTTTAATTAGAGACAGAGCTATCTAACACACGCCACATAATCCGATTCGCAACAGCATCTCCCCTGACAATACAACAATCAGAATGTTTATTTGAACAAGATATTTAGCCACTTCCCCGGCGGATTAGTGGACAAAGACGGGGAAGATAAAGTGAAGCTAATAGTTGGGGCGGAACCGCTCTCCCCACGTATCTATGATACGACTTACTGAGGATTACAAGAACTATTGTGTTTGTTCAAGTTTGCATTCAGCGAAACGGTTCCGACTTGATTTGAGCAATTCAACTCAAACATTTTACTGATGTTTTTCACTTACTGGAAAATTTTGTGTTCAGTCCTATCACATTAAATGTAACTATGATTACAGCAAATGAAAATAAATATCTGAGCGTTTCCATGCCTACATCAGAACATAATATTGAATATTTAAAATTGTTTATTTATATTGTTAAAAGCATTTTTGAATATTCAAAAGTAACACATTGGCATTGTTTTCCGGAAATAAAACAGGTCCTACACATTGTGGGCGCAACATGACCATAAATAAAGCGAATTGTGCTCTGTTGAATATTCCTAAACAACATTAGGGAAGAATGTTTAAATTGTCACTTTGTCACCATGTAGTTGGACAGAAGAACAGCGTGGGACGAGCCCGGACCTCGTGGGGGTCCCGCTGGGACCGCGGACCTCAAACTTTAACATCTCGTATTTTTTTCAGCCACATAACTGTCAACAATGAAGGTTTTCGTTGCAATTTAGCATGCTCTATAGTAGACACTTTTGTTCTATAAAACAATGGAGTGGCACGTTCCGATTGTTTTTGTTAAAACAAATTTAGTGCGTACAATAGTGTTTAGTTTTTAGGATTGGTTAAATAAGTCATGTCTCGTATAAACAATCTTCAGCATTTAAAATCAAGGCGGATCTCTGAATTTGTCTTAAGAACTAACCTTATTAATTATTTAATTTGCTTATTAGTAGGCATAGATAACACAACGGAATACCTACTCTTTAGCAGTAACTTTAAAGGTAATATTTTGTTTATGTTGTAATTTGTTATTGATTGTTATACAACTCATATTTTAATTGGTATGTTTGTTACGAGTTATGGACAACGTTGTTATAAATTGTATTATTACCCCTCGTTTTCACCAAAGTATAATACATGTATTTTACAAATTTGATGCAATGTTTTCGTTTCTCATAGACATGTGTAAAACATGTTGTATACAAAATTTGATACATGTAGGATAACTTATATGAAACTTGTTGGTTGAAAACTTCTAGTTGCCTGATCTAAGTTGCCTACATGTTTATGATCTCTTGTTTTTGTTGTAGCAATACTTGTAGAATTCGAGACAAATTCAGTCGTACCTACTTTTATAATTTCTATTTAAAAAAAACTTGTGATATGTATGTATGTTGAAAACTTTATCCAACAAACATGGATAAAGTTTAAAACTTGTTTGTTACTAGTATTATACAGAAATTGCAATAAAATAAACAATACTTATCTAAACCACGACTGTGTTTTGTAGGTGAGAACGCTATCAATGGATCAGACAAGTTCTACCATGTCACAGACTTCAGTGTAAACGCAAATGTGTTTTATACTTGTATAAATACTTGTTGGCTACAAAGTGTGAACGAAAGAATGTTTGAGACAGTCTCAATACATGTGTAAAATAAATAATTATGTTTTGAAAAGTATTCTACAAGTTTTGTATCAAACTAGTATTTAACTTGTTTCTTGGTGAAAACGAGGGGTTATGAATACTAACCACCTGTCTTTCTTTAAAGCATCTACAGACGCTCCGATTTGGTTGGTGCCAACCATATTGGAACCGACATGGCAACCATTCCAACATTGCTACAGATTGTCCGACGGTTGGCCTTCCAGCTGTCAGTTGACCATCCCTACATAGTATAAAACAAAGTCGCTTTCTCTGTCCCTATGTCCCTTTGTACGCTTAAATCTTTGAAACTACGCAACGGATTTTGATGCGGTTTTTTTTTAATAGATAGAGTGATTCAAGAGGAAAGTTTATATGTATAATAAAATCCATTAAATAGTGGAGAAGTACTGTTATTTTTGAGGTTTCTAATGTGATGTCGTAAATAATTACATTTTTTCCGCTTACATTGCAAACGCAGGCTGAACCCTACGAGTTTTATCAAAATAATGTACTAAGTATTGTAAACATTGAAAAGGTCTACAGAAAAGTCCGCGATGGTATATATCTATCTCTAAAGGATAACCCACAATAACTTTTTTTTGTCATTTACGTTTTACGTTTTTTATTTTTTTTTATGCAGTTGACTTTGATATGAAGTAGTGAACGGACGTCTTGCTTCATGCCACCGGTATTATCGAAAAATGCTAAAATAGCGTTGGTTGCAGCAACCATTGTTGCTACAGCACCGCTACAAAAGGAACAAAGGAAAAAACGAAGAGAATGGGCTAAATTCTACTATAGAAATAGAGAAAATTACAGTCATATGCGGCTCCTTTAGGAATTGGATGATGAAGATTTCCGAACATATCTTCAAGTGACTCCAGAATCATTCGATGAAATATTAAATATTAAGTTTTTAATGTAGCCGCACTGTCAATTTTTTTTAATACTTCTAACATAATAAAATACGCTTGATTTCTGGCATCTCTATTTGCGTAATCTTTGTTACTTAAGTCCCACAAACAGGGAAAGTCTTTATATATTTCCAGTAATTTTATTATTATGTCACGTTCGGTGACCGTAACTCCCTCGGCGTTCATGTTGACGTCCTACACCGGCGGCGTTGCGAATGCGAATGAGCCAATTACCTATATTACTCTATGGAATGAGCCGATTTGGTCGGAACAAAGCTTCCAAACGTTCCAATTTGGTCGGATCGGATAGGAAGTTGGTTTGGTCGGCATCGCCGGCGCATCCGACCACGTCAAACCAATATTAATAATAATTATGTCGGACCGACCGCTCTCTTCACTTTCCGATTTGGTCGTGGTCGGATGGTTGGCACCAACCGAATCGGAGCGTCTAGGCTGGTTATCTACAGATATCAAATAGATACAGTAGATATTCAATCACCAATGTTCCTACAGACTATTTCAATGATTTCAATAAACAGTCTTTGTATTTTCTATAATTACATAGAGTTAATTAATGATATATATGGATGTATATTATAATTGGTTGATGATGGAATGATATATAATGATGTACCTATATTATAATTGGTTTCATCGGTCGAATTAAGAGAAAATAAATGTAAGATCGACACATATTTTTCGTTTTCTTTAAATAATAATTCAACACCAGCAGCTGTGTGTATCGGGTCGAAAAAATCAGTTTATTATTCTATTATTTAATTTGTACTCTCATTGTCCAGTCACCGAAGCTATGAGGGTAATATTTCCGTATTTACATGCGGAATCCGGACAGGAGTCAAGTTTGACAGTGTCAACATGTCAACGTGACAATAGCTGTCACATGTCAAGCGCTGTCAATTGGGAGCATGAGAAGCAGTTCTGGCGGGACCCGCTTGTATCACAAAACGAAGAATTGAGCACAAAAATATTTTGTTGATGAGCGATCGATCCCTTGGGGTGTGTTTCACATCATTTCCTGTTAACTCACAATTAATTAATCAAAGCTACTGTTGGTTTAAGAGCGTTCTGAGAAAAAATTGTCATAGTTTTTTGTTATTCACACATAAGTAGTAAGTACCTACTCAAATGTAGTAAAGACTATTCGTACAAGTAGATAAATACGTAAATAAACTATAAATAAATAAATTCGTACCATAAATATAGTGTATACGTACTGGGAAATGCTGGAGTAAATTGTATAGGTAGTTAGTAAAATTTACTCTAATAAAAAATGGTTTAAAGTGAAAGGCATATCAGTAATAAGAGTTTATAAATATCGAATCGAGGAATAAATATTATTCTAGAAATTCTTTTTAAATTTTATGTTGTTAATAATAATTAATTATCACGAGATATTTGTTTCGCAGTTGGACTTAATTTACGATTTGTGTACATAAGTATGATGTATTGAAGTTATTCTCGCCCCATTTGTAATATTCTTTGTGTGCGATCACACCCGATCGTTTAAGGACAATGGTGGAATAAACGGGCGATGTTTGAATAATCGGGACGAGTCCGCAAACAACGGGACATTGCGCCGACATCGCACAATGAGAGATTAATGGCTCTTTTTGTTATCTTTCGATGCTCTTTACGTGTTTTGTGGCCTCGTTTCACGGTTTATTAAGTCGGTTAAATATATCAATGAATGTTAAATCACCGAGCCATTTACACCAGAAAGGAACAATGAATTACATTTCAAACTCTTAATTTTAGTTTTGAGATAAAATATTTCAAGTGATCGGCTCGATTTTACGACCCTCTAGCTCGGTTAAGATATGATTGTGTAAAAATTCTATAATCACGAGAAAGAGCTATTAAGATGATACTTAAAAATTATTGACGATGGCCCATAACGTCAAGTTGAGCCTATATCGGGGATCGTAAAGTTGAAGTGTGTTGCGGTATAGGAATCCACATAAAAGTGCATTTCGGTGCGACGTCCGCGGTGCTAGGAGCGAGCCAAGCTGTGCGAGAGACGGTTTTTCGGATAATTAATGTGCGTTTTTTGTGTTCCGCGGTAAATGTCGCCTTATCATCGTGTCGAGTTGTCGACGCCTCCAGCCGGCCGCAATCAAAACACCATTCGAGGCGGTCGTTAAAAATGATATAAAGTTTAATTTACAGCGTTGGCGCGTCTCGGATTAACTGTTATCGGGAATGTAATGTCCACATTCAGTTCCAATGTGAAAATTGTTTTCTTTGTTGAAATAACATTAAGCTTTTTATTACTTAATGTTGTCTTAACTTTGTTGCTCTTTCTGGTTGAGCCCCTTGATTTGTTTGTATGTTGATGTTACTAATGAGTATCCTCATTTGCAATGCATTTCAAATAATTGTTTTTGCCTTATCTATAAGAGTATGAATAGGGAAACGTGTTTATATGATTGTATTTACCATTGATACGAAATTATATTTTCTTGGTCTTTCCCGTACATACCTAGTTACCTATTTTTATTGAGTTGAGGCAGTTTTTAAAATTGCACTGGGCAATTTTAAAAACTGCCCAGTGCAATTTTACAAAAATAGTATGACAATTATACTATTTTTGTATAATTGTAATAGAGAAAAAACTACGTTTTCCAATTAAAAAAAAATAAAAAAACGTACGCTTACTATAATTATTGCGCTCAATTAAAAACGCAGTCACATTCTCGTTGCCTAAATTTATTGGATAACTATAGGTATATAAAACGGACTGAAAATGTTATTCGACTGAATATATTATTTAGAATCATAGAGCTTATAATTTTGTACAAAGAACTAGGTACCTACTAAAATTTTGTAGAAAAGATCCAAACTATCTGAATTTCCAAGTTTCACTTCCTACTTGCTTCTATTCATATTAAATATCATCAATATTCGATATAAGAATTAGAGGAGGCTATGAGAATGCAGTAACTGGTCTCCGAGTTGAAATGCGAGCAGCTTGCACCGCGACCTGCGCTCTGTGGGACACTATTGTTAACGATTGTACACCACTTCCACTACAATGATTTACGAACCGCCTTGCGCCCATAAAAGTGGGGACAACGCACTAAAAGATACAAAAGGTGCTAAAGAAAAGTAATATATTTCGAGTTGAAGTGAACGGATATAAAAGTTTGGTGAAATATATCAGTTTTTAGTGTCAGATACGAATGTTTGTTTATAGGGCTGATTACGCGCGCCTTCACGGAGCTCCCTTCGCACTCAATTGGAATTCGATTCGCTGGGCGGGCTGGCTCTAGCAAACGTTTTACCACGTTTTACGTTCATAAGCCAATTTTAATGCGACGATCATATTTTATAAAACAGTTTCATGATTGAGAAGAAATAATGTTTAGATACTATATGAAGGGTTCAAACCAGATAGGTATATTATGCAACTACTTATTGTATATTCCAGTGAAACTTCCTAATTTTATGTTAAACTTTTAACTTACCTACCCACTACCTACTTCAATTTGTATATTTGTAATACCTATGGCTCTCTTATTTATTGTGTATATATTTGTTATCGTAAGTACCTACATGTAACTTTCTGTAAGCCACAGCTTGTTATTTTTGTCACAGCAATAAAATTACAAAAAGCATCAAGTCAAATTCCTTATTGGTTCCAAATTTTATTGGCCAACGTGATTGTTGGTGCCTGGTTACGATTGACGATGATGATTTATTGCTTTTTATGAATCGATCGTGACCACCAGAGCGATCATCGTAAAGAACCCATAAAGCATCGAGCTGGCCAGCAACCCGACACCCGACACCTCGACAGCGCGTGGAGCGCGGGCCCATCGGTTGTTTTTTCAGGGGACCTTTCACCGGCTGCGTGACCTCCGCCGTCAACGACTGGTACAAAAAATCAGCTAAACACATTCGTAAAAGTGATCCATTAGGATTTATTCCGACCGCATCGGCCACCCACGTGGTGGTATAATTCTTCCTCAACGAGCTAACTTCATTATTGTGGAGATACAATAGTTAAGCGCACGATTTATACGTCCAACACGTTGACTTCTGTTTATAGCTCGCGGCGCGGGCGCGGGGAGCGGGCGGATTACGTGCGTCTGCGCACCGATTTATGGTCTTACCTCGATAAAAGCTTAAATACGTACAAATGGAAATTATTCAATGGCCAGGTATGAATGCTCTTGTATGAGAACTACTGCGACGTAGGCTGCATGTGCGGTAGTCGATAATATTTTTTATTAACCGTAAAATACTTATGTTATTTATTTTCTTGCTATAAGCAAATAAAATACAGCAAGCGATGTTTAACAGAATTTTATTTTTCGCAACGTCCAAAGTATAAAATAATTTATAAGTTAGTACACTTTGCTAAGTAGTTATGTATAGGTATGTATAATAAATTAACTTCATCATAAGAACATTATTGATATTTTTACGACGCATTTTGAAACAATTGGCAAGAACCCGAGTTAAAGGTACTTTAAGGAATTCATGTAGCATGGTGGGTGGCTGTTACCTAGATGTAAGCGATCGAACTTGGGCTCAGATTGCGCACAAATGTACATAATTAATGGGTTTATCCACGCAACAATGCCACTAGAACACCCATATTACCCTGCTTTACTATACCTAATGAGGTATTATCGACTGTTTCTCCCAAGTTTAATAGGCCATGTCGTGAGACGACAAGAATTTATACACAAACGATCAATTGAGGTTGAATTTTTGTACCTTTATTAAGAATTAAAATAAATTCATATAAAATAATTTATACCTTAAGCGCAGACAACATTACTTAGCTGCGACTTAGGCCAGAAGGCATTACCATATTCAATACAAATATTTGAGTTCTCGATTAAATTCCTGCTTATACTTACTTTGAATACGGAACAAACATTCTTGAAGTTCTCGAAAACACTTTAAATTCGTGTATAAATAGAATGTATTTTAGGTACAGTATTGATGGCAAGGAGGCAGGCGTCAAGGGCAAAGGGCGAACTCTATTTCGGTAGGGAACGGAACGGAAAGTAAGCTGAAACTAATCCGCCGCGCGGGTGGCCGCAACCCGACACCGAACATTACATTTGTCATGTATAATGCGCGCGATTTCTTGCTCCTCACCTCGCGCCTTTTTATGTTTCACTTATTCTTTATTCAAATATTCAACGGCATGATATATTTTTTTTCGCGACAGTTTATGGCCGCAGTGTATACAGCCTGTGATATTACTCACAATATGAGTTATGCTTTATGTTCGAGTCGTTCTGTCTTTTCTATGAGTTATGACTGATAATACTGTTTTAAATTTTTTATGTTAGGTAGGTACTTTAGAATGCTTCCTTTGAAAGTACTGGCACAGTAGGTACTGGTATACGTACATATTATGTACCTGCTTTTCTTAAAAACCAGCCAGAAAATTATGAATTACAGGTACAGGTAGCCAGTAGGTAGGTATAAGCAGATATTTTTGAAATATTAGTTACTTTTCTATAAAAACGTGCCTACCACTCACATTCCATGCATTGGTTATCACAAAATAAGTTAATAATCGATTAGCTGTAGAAACAAAACGCATAAGTTCATTTCACGCCTAAAATGTGACCAATGTGTCGTTGATTGCATTACTCGTGTTTTGAGCAAAAACTTCCCGCTTTCTATTGCATAATGACCAAAATGGCGTCCTGTGTGGCCCTCACCACGTGTGTTCCAAACAAATATTTGGTTGCGATTTGTAAGGCCCATTGACGTTTTGACGTTTTGAAAAAGCGGGCGCCGAGCTTGTTACATTACAAGAGTTAGAGAACTAGATGTGTACATTTTTAGAATTGTATCAGTCAATTCGCACTTTAACATTATTTGTGGGTAGGTAGGTATATTTCTGTGCTTCTCAGTAGGCTTTATGTACATACTATAGAAAGAGCCCATATCTGTAGGTAGCCTGTAGACTTATCATAACTAACTACTTAAGTACTTAGATAAAGTAAATCAATAACGCACCTAGCGGAAATTTTGCTCTAGCTCTAAGTTTAAGCTTAAACTTAGAGCTATAAAGAGCAATTATTAGGAATTTTGGGCACACATTATTTTAAGGCCTTGATACCACAACAATGATCGCAGGGGAATGATGGCATTAGAATGTTTCTAATGAAAATAGAATTTTGAAACTAAACCGAAATAGATAGAAATCAATAAAATAAAAAATCCACTTTGTATTGGATTTGTCTCATCCAGTTCCATACATCCACAGACGAAACTCTTTGGCCGAGTTCGTTCAAAACGATAGCACAATACGCCGCATTGTGCGACTGCAATGACACCCATTCTTATGCTATTTCCGATATTTTATGCGCTTGTTGATTTTACGAAAGAATTATGAGTTCCGGAATCTTATACATGATGTTTTGACTGATTCAATGGGATTAGGTTTTGAATGGGATCGGCGGAACGTTTGATACAATACAAATATTAAAAGAAACTGGTTTCATATAAGCGTCGAAGTGTTGGTTTGTTACACGTTCTTACAGCCGACTTACGGTAGTGTAAAAATAAACATAAAATCAAGGATAGGTGTGTATATATTGAAATCAATAAAATAGCCTATATTACCTATAGACTCTACATTTATTTTTATGTTGACTATGGAATCGCTTAGACGTTAGTAGGTAGGTTGGTAGGTACCTATCTAGGAGATTTACAAAAAAGATATCAGGTACCTACCTACCAATTTATTTACTTAGCTGAATTAAAGTAGGTATTAAAAGCGGATCTTATAACTTTTATAAAATGTGTTGTAGGTATCTAGAAATATCTATTAACACAAATTTGAAAGAAACTTTAACATATACCTACAATTGAAACAAAACTACTTACCTACCTGATGCTTATTTCAGAAGTGCACGGAAGATTACCTACACATCAAAGATAATGCGACATAATGTATGAGTGTACATTTATTACAAATAATATTCAAGTAGGCACAGGATTGTTACAGACATAGGTACACACATTTCGCCAAATTGAAAAACATCTGAAAGCGCCTGAATGTCCCCTAATACCTCACCGGGAAGGTCGTATTTACATTCAAAAGGCTATAATTTTTCATATCTTTACAAATGAATATGTTTTGATATGTTTTTGTCAATAAAGCCAACAGTTTCGTTATGAGAAATATGATTTTATGTTTAGTAATTGCTGGCTTTAAGTTGGCTAATCATTTAAATGTTTATTGCCAAGTTGTTAGGAATAAGGGGAATTTTATATGAAGCATAGTATAATACGTAGGTATATTTATGTCTGCTAGGTATTTTGTAAGTGTTAAATTATAGGCAAATGTTGCCATTTCTATATTATTAAGTACCTACTGAATATTATATTTTACTGACTAACCTATATTTTATTTATATCCAAAATAATAGGTAGGAAAGTGAGTAGGTACCTACCTACCTACCTACTAGGCGCCAATTATTACCTACAGCTACATTCGAGTTTTTAAGTATTTGGGTATGAAGGTAAACCTACCTATCACAATAAACTTTCTGAAATAGAGAGCCAATAAATTTAAAAGAACCTTCTTACTCATTCTTTAAAAAATATTGCTTTTTTTCTATTGCCATATCGCATAGGTAGGTGATGAAATATAATAGGTATACTTCTGTTGTCTGTGATATACTTATTTCTGTGAGATTTTTTCAAAACATTTTTTTTTATAAAATTTAATATTGTTATCGTTATCATTTCTCCATATTATTGCAAATAGCAAAATAATAGACATGCTATAGGTACCTTATTGGACAGATTTGTATTCCTATACTACAAATGTAACGATATATAAATATAATTATAATAAGAAAATTAGAAAGTCGAAAAATAAATATGGAAACTCTGTGTAGAGTTCTATTTGAGTCATATCGTAGTGTCGGATTAACGTAATGTTTTAAGAAAACCTCTATAATAGAGGGCGTCTCTCTCTAGCGCGCGTAAAACGCGACAATTTCATTGCGCGCCATCTCTCTCTACACTGTATGTTTACATTAATGGGCGGCGCAGAAACTTGTTATTATGATTGCGCCCGCGTTCTATTTTACCGTGTTTCTATGTTTTTCTATTATATTATACAGTTTAATTATAATTCCGCGATAAAAAGTGTTCTTATACGTAAAAATAACGTAAATGTCGCTATTTTATCGATATATAATCGAGCAGGTTAACTGTAATTCGATTGTTATTGGCATGACGAATGAAAAGCTAACGATGAATTGTGACAGTCGGTAAGTGATATGGAATACAAATTAAATAATAATGTGATATTGTTATGAGTGGGTCGAGGGGTGCCGTAGCGAGTGGCTGATGGGGAGGCGGCAACGCCCCCCGCCCCGCCCCGCACGTGGCGCCGCTCCCGCGCGTCAGTCCGTGCTCGGCCTCCGTTCTGTTCGCTCTCGTGTGCACAGCAAAGCATAGACAATCGGCAATCGCGTTCTAGTGCCCGTAATGTGTTCGACTGTCGTGCGGTATGGTTGAAGATGTGTCGGACGGTCCGGTGAGGTACTGTGGAACTGAGGTGTTGATGGATGTGGACGGGTGGCCCGGCTCCAGGATGGTGGCGGAGGAGAGCAAGACCCGCGCGACGGACTTCTCGATAGCCGCCATCATGGCCCGCAGCGCGGAGCAGCCGCGCAGCCCTGTTGCCGTCGCGCGATCGCCAACCTTCATCGGTGAGAATATAGGCCTAACTGGAAAATTATACTTATTATTCTTTATCTTTTGTATGATATTAAAATCCACTATGACATATTTTAAGAAGACTAGGATTTTTAATTAGAAAAACACGAGCTTTTCAACTTTTTCCAAAGCTTTTAGGAATATTCTTTTGTTTATTGCATTTTCTGAATATTTATCGCTCAGTTATATAAATAAAAAAATTAATATCAAAGATAAAAATGTGTAGGTATAAAATAACTGGGATACCAAAAAAGACAACATGACTAAATAAGTGGTAATTTTTAGAGACTTATTATTTTGATATGACCAGATAAACATTGTATGCAAAACCGTCGGCCGCGGCGGTGAAAACCTACCTAGTAAACCTACCTAAGGTAGGTAGGTAGTTTTATTTCCTAGAAATGTGTGCTATAATGTAACTAGTTTAATTATTTAGAGGTACATACCTTAGATTGTTACCAGAGTTACCTTTTATGCCTAATTTGTAAATAATCCTAACTTGGAAGGATACTTTACCTATTTTATAAATTGGATACCCAAGTACTTATGCAATTAAAAGAGATTTTTGTTTACATTTTTACAATAGGTATAACTGGTAAGTGGTAATAGGTATAGGTAAACCTTTTTCGTATGTTTATTAAAAATACACACAAAACTCTACATTTTTCATAAAACACAGAGTTTCATATTTAAAATAGGTATGACACAAAGAAGTATTTATTTGCTATTGTTCAAATCTATTACTTAATTAAAATAATATTGATTAGTTAACATCAGGGTTTAAAAATAGTTTTCACATTTGTTACCTAGTGATTATTATTTATTACTCTATTATGTATATAACTGTGGATATTTTTTATTTATTGTTTATTTTGCGCAAATTCAACATCAATATTGCCATATTAATGCTTTGTTGTGACATAGACGTATCAAAGCATGAAAAAATTTGGTACCTATGCTCTTTATTAGGTATTTAAAATACCTACCTACTGAATGCCTTAATTGATTCAATAAATTCTAATATGTAGTACCTAGCCAAACTATCGGTTAGTACCTACCTAAGTACCTAGGTACCTTATCCCGGATTTTCACATGAAATAGGTAGGTACCTACCTCATTCATATATCTTATTTTTTAAAAACATTACCTAGTCACTTAAAATAGGTAAAATGAGAAACAATTTTAATTAATACTCAGTAGGTACCTATCCATTTATGCTTTGTTTTCACCTAGCATCTGCTACCAGATATATTTTTCATTATACCTAGTGTCTAAAATTAGAAACTACCTATATCCTACACTATGAAACGTTTTGTTTCATATTTCAATGGCATTCTTGTAAGAATCTGTAAAAATAGATAAGCTAACTAGGTATAAAACACGCAGCAAACAAGAAATAGAGGATTGATAGATAACCTATAAATAGCTATTGTTATAAGAAAACACCTTTTGAAAGCTTCTTTATTTTTTAAATAAGATTCATTGGCCAGTCATAAATATCATAAATATAGTTCTCGAACTTTCATATCAAAATATGAGTGATGCTTTTGGTATACCTAATTACAATTATTCAATTAAATAAATATACATAACTAAATAGGTAGGTAATTACTTTATTTCTCAACCATTCAATCATACAATAAACAAACGATTATTAGATATAATCTGTTTTCTTGTAATTTTACGAGATAGGTACTATTGCCTATTGCAAATAGTCAATTATTTTTTGCAAGAAATCGGTATAAAAAATTTAAAACTCTCGGTATAAAAAAATTAGAAATATGGGATTGGTCTGATTATTATTATAGGTACCTACTGTCAACTGTGTAAGTTCTGAACATGAAATATCATTATGACAATCAAAATAAAAATAAAAAATGTTCGTCAACGTGTAGGTTTCGCCTACATTTTAAAACAGATACCTAGGTAGGTAATTTATTTGAATCATAATTAACAATTAGCCTTTAACGAATACATACTGTATTTTTATCTAGGTATGTAGGTACCTACTATAAAAATAATATTAAAAATCAAAGACTAACTGCTAAGTTCTACGATAAGTAGGTACCTAGGTGCTATAACTATAAGCTTACTCCCTCGCTCCGTGGTATTGCCTATGAATAAAAATATAAAATATATTTTAGCATTCCTATGATGGCTTTAATACCCAAATAAAACAAAGCTAGCAGCTATGTTAAGTGTCAATAACAATGAAAGTAGGTAACACTTTTATTTGTCAATAAAACAGCAACATACCGGGAATATAACAGAAGTGAACTAATTGGCGCTGCGCGTACGCAGGCGTCGTGTTGCGGGTCACTTAACCTTTAACAAATACATATCTAGCAATCTAAGTAGGTACTATAAAAATGAATAAATACGGGAACTGCTATCTACAATAAGTAGCTCTCTACAACCTACCTTTATGAAATAAAAATATTAAATATATTTTAGCGTTCCTAAGCTATGTTTAGTGTCAATAACAATGAAAGTAACACTTTTATTTGTCAATAAAACAGCAACATACCGGGAATATAACAAAAGTGGTGAACTAATTGGCGCTGCGCGTACGCAGGCGTCGTGTTGCGGGTCACTTCATTATTTGGGATTAATTGTGCGGAACCGCGTACACGATACCTACCTCTATACCCACATTTTTCGACATCAAATTAGGATATAAAAAACCGTCCGAATTTATCGCTATAGTTCTTTTTATTATGGCCTAATTAGGGTAAGCTATGTTATGGGCATTATAATTATACGCCATAACAATACATTTCCATTTTTACCTCTTAATCATAATCATTTTTTTTGTAACATCCTGCAAAGAATTTCCTTGAATTGGTTTGAGAATAAATAGGCATTATTCACCTTGTAAGAACGTTTTGTTATAACTATATCATCCAATAACTTATTGAAAAGGCTCTACCGGAATACGGATTTCTTATAATATTTAATACAGTTTCTTCTTTCATAAACAACAGTAAAGAAAACAGTAGGTAACAAAATGCAACATCAAATTACACCAAAAAAAATTATAAAGTAGGTAAAAGACATTGTAAAATAGATACCTACAATGGTAGACATATTACATTGTAAGTTTGTAATGATATTTTGATAACTAACATTAGGTATGTGATTTGTTGTAATACTAAAATTACAGCATTTTAACATTTTAGCCATTCCATCTGAATAATATCTAAACTACGGCACGGTAATATTATATTTATGCGACGGTAAAAGGTCAACAGGGCTACAAAAATTTTATTTTTACGACCCGTACTGGTTTATGTACAATTATTAAATTATTTCTATCGTAAAACCTTTAGTAACAACATGATTTACAATCCCTAATGCAGCTACAATATGCTCTAACTAGCTAGCGGTTACTTGCGACTTATAATGTTATCGTAATATTGTATGTGATATTGCTTCATTTTTCTTACACACATTATACAGAACTTCTATAAAATTGCGACGTTTATTAAGAATTTATTAAATTTATGTGAAAACAACTCGTTATCTATGCTACAAATTCGCTAACAAGGTGTCTGTTTCAACCGGGATAAAAGAAAAACTGTTAATCTGTATTAACAGTTTTTTATTAGTAGCAAAATTTTATGTAAATTTAATCAAAATCTCAATAAAATCTGACTTTTCTGAATCTTTCGTTATACCTAGAGCAAAATTTCAAATGATTATTTGATTATGGTAGAGATCTCTTAAAATTACCTACCTATACATATACACTTTTTTTACAATCTTATAAGAACATTTTGTTGCAATCATTGTTCTTATAAGATCTGTGACGTAAAGTTTTAAAAAAGTGGAACTACCTATACCTTATACTAATTATTAGTCTATAGATTTTATGTGTTTAGTTTTTACCAGCGAAAATTAAATGTTCTTAGAATATTGTATTTTAGAATCAATATTTAATTTTCGCTGGTTTTTTCTGTCAACGAATAAAAGATTATTAAAATAAAAATTAATTTGAAAGCATTTCAGTAAGCTCCTGATCGAAACGTCGCGTCGCGATAAATTATATAATATCAATGTACGTACCTATTGCTTAAACCGCTGAGTCTTTCATTCCGAAATCTATAATATTCACATGATCAATATAATATTATGTTTATAAGTACCTCAATTTGTATTCAGATCCAGTGTCCAGACAAAGTTCGCCAGCATCCATCAGCTCGGCTGCGTCAAGCCGGTCGCCAGTACCTGATGAGGACGTGGAGGTGGATGTGGAACAGTGCTCCGACGGTGAGAGGGACGCCTCTGATCATGCTATACCTTCCCCTGCACCGTCTTCAGGTGAATAACTTTATTACCTATTGTTGATCTGATATTGGCCAGGATGTCTTTAAGCAGTTTTGTTTCCAATGTAGTACAGTACTCCAAAACTAATAATGCGCATGCAGATCTTCGCCAATTATCGTATTTCCAGAAACACCCGAATCACCCCGAATCATTGAATCGTAAGTGCCCTAAACAATGCACTTGCATCTTGCACCTTGTTCGAAAGATATAGGAGTCAATTCAGAGTCATTCACAATCGAAAACAATTCGGGCGGTAGGTGACGGTAGCCTGTCAGTCAAAAAATTCAAAAATCCGTCAGTCGTCTTTATATATTAGTGGTTACCGCACGTATTATATCTCTGTATGGAATTAATATAGAGCTGCTGTTACATACCCTTCTTAGTTTTGTTTCAAAGTAGAATTTTCCGATAAAATAATTATTTACACAGTTAGCAGATAGCAGTGGGGAAAGTGAATGTTAATAAGAGCATAATGAAAGTTCTAATCATTCTACGATATCAGAAATAGAGATAATCCCTGATTCTGTAAATCCTTTGGACTGAGATTGTAATGATTAGATTTCTACAATTTAAATGTAAACCAGTGTTTGAAAATATTTTTTTAAATATAAACTTTGTCTTATTTTAAACTTCCATGCATCCATCATCACGCCAGCTTCAGTAAGACGATTTAATAGTTCTAAGTTAATAGTTAGAGTTAATAGTTCTTCTTATCTCTTTACCATAAAATCACTTTCATTTCTGAGATTAACACATTCAGCCAAATAAATAAACTTTTTATTTTAACAAATATTAATTACCAAAGTGTAGGTACGTTAAATCGAATATTACATTAGGTAATTTATAATTATGGACAACTGACATACTCTTTGCAGATTAGAAAGACGTGTCTTTTTTCGACCTATAAGTAACAAGGTCTGTTGCATAGTAGGTACCTACCTAGGATAAAAATATGATCAAAAATGATATGATTAAGTTAAACAATCAATTAAATTTGTTCAATAAAAAAGTAACCCTGATTTTATACAGATGTCCTAACTCCTACCTGACCTATGGTCAAAAATAAACTACACATCTAACAGAAGATAATATAATATACCGAATATAGAAAAGTACCTACCTACCAATATTTTGGATGATTATTTTTTCTCGTTAGCTAATGTATAGAGCCGTTTTGTAAATTGTTTCAAATACTTTGTTTTTATCGCTTACACTGATATAAAATTAGATTACATACCTATAATGTATCTTTTTTTATCTCTCTAAAATTCATAATCTTATGCATGTGCCTGATTATTAGATCAGGTTAATAAATCTTCAATATTTTGGAAGATAATTTGCCAATTATAACCAACTTCATACATAAAAGAAAAGTAAACCATAATCTTAAAACACACTAAAATTAAAGAAAGCCCATTAAACAGCCCTTTTTACGAGACTAATGTGCAATTAATTTAAATTTATTCATTTACATTAATGTAATGAATTTTATCTGGATACAACAATCGTATCAGTTTTTATGGAAGCTTGTTCCGTTATTATAAAAATGCGGACTCCGTTTTTAAAACGTATAAAGTGCATGCTGTTAATTACACTTTTGACACACAATACCTCCAGTATTCACTCATTGTGACGCAAAAAGTAAATTGAAGTTGTGATTACAGCAACTGTTATTAACATAATAAAAAAATATTCTCACATTGTTTCTCACAAAGTTCGTAGGTACTCGGCGCCATTAGAGAATCGTCAGCAGTATGTGCCACTAATTTTGCTTATCTATTGCTCAATTGATTGCAAATGAGATGATTGTCAATTGTTTGGGCGTATTTATTATCCTGACGTTCTCAAAAACGAACTTTTTTCAATTCTTTACTTATTTTTGTTTACGGTATTGTCACTAAAATGAGATTAGTGCTATAATTGCAGGGCTTAGTAACGCACATGCTCGCTCCTCGCCAAGAGAACATATAATTTTTGAAAGAAGCCAACAAAAATTAATTTTACAATTCACATATAAAAATACAATGTAGCCAGATATTAATTATCACCTTAACAAAACACAAGACTGTGCGAGTGAAAAATCTTTTGCAACAGGCGACGTTATAACACGGTAATACCTAAGCTGCGTTCATTCGGAATGTTGCTGACTAGTTACTAACTGACGATATAAAACAAATACAAAGTAATGTTAAAAAAAAACAACGCGTGTAAAAAGGCAAACAATAACAGGAGAACTATTAACATTGTTCTCTTTCCAACAGTTCAATGAAGAATGTTACTAGGTATGCCAAATCCCTTGAAATTGTGTCTCAGTAAAGCCTGTATGTATACAAATACACTAGTTTTTGTCGTAGTCAAAAATACCAAGTAGTTTTGATTTTATACGTATTCAAAGTTTCGAAAAATATCGAGTCCCGCTAATAGTCACGTGACCGCTTGTGACGTCACATCACAACGCACCGCGCGGCCGCGTCCCCGCGCGGTGTGTATAAAGCAAAATTACCAATCTTCTATTGGATGATACGTGTAATATTCAAGACCAAATCTAAAAAATAAAATAT
The DNA here is from genome assembly GCF_061535455.1 of Colias philodice. Taxonomy (NCBI): domain Eukaryota; kingdom Metazoa; phylum Arthropoda; class Insecta; order Lepidoptera; family Pieridae; genus Colias; species Colias philodice. The sequence continues at coordinate 4,750,339 of NC_143087.1, forward strand.
ATATCAAACTAGATGATATGTTCAACGATTCTGTTTAATCAAAAACATAAAATATTAAAATTTACTCGATAAAAAAAATTCACCAAGTTAGCTCTAATTTTCACACTTTTACGTTTTCTACTTGACATGGTAATACTTATTATGATTTTTTTTTTCATAAACAATTATATTAAAACATTTGCAAGATATTTTTCAGAGCATTTTGTGTAATTACTTTTAGTTTTGGTTTTATCTGCGATAATAATAAGTAATATATATAAATATTATATATACCCTGTTTTTGTTTAATTCTTCCCCCGACCAACTTATATTTTAGTATAGTTCTCCATATCATTCTCATCTTAAAACAAGAAAAAATCTTACTAGCCATCTACCTATACTTAGCCCATACGAGCAGAGCAGAAGCACAGTCTAGTATACAAGTAAATAAAAACAAAACAATATATACAAGTAAATATAAACTGTATATTAAAACTTGTATAGAAAACAAAGGATAACGCAAAACAGCTGCAATGTTCTCAAAATATTATACCTAATATGTATGTAGCTTACGTCCTTTGCAACTATAAAAAACAACTTATCCGGCGAATTGGTAGTTGTATTTTTACATTTAGGAACAACACATGATTTTCTGGTATTTGGATTGGACATTTTTAAAAGTATTTAATTATAATTTCGACGGCACGGGCGCGCGATCGCTAGCGGACTGAGTGAGCCAGATTGAGCGTGTTGTAGTGTGACGTCACACCATCACCGGGCGTTTACAACTTCTTTTACTTCTAAATCGGAAACTAATTGACGTATCGAAGTAATTTTTTCACTAGTATTATTTATTTTTGACAGAGAATATGGAGTGCTAATAAACAAAATTAGTGAACATTCTCCATTCTTGACACGATTGCATGCGTTATGGATATAAATCAAACCATTATACTGATAGATGGATTGTTTTGTGTCGGACTGAGTGACAACTTAACTTGCTTTCCCTGCGACACCGTTCAGAAAAATAACGTCATTATGTAATTAGTCATTATAAAGGAGATTGCAATTTATTATTTTTGCTACAACGTTGACTAATATGTACACAATATGGTTAGGGAGCCAGGTGCAAATTTGGTTAACTATTTCCTCTCAAGAGATAATTCGTCAGACGCATGAGAGTATAGTATTATAAAGCCTCGTGAACGTCAGCTGGCGCTCGGTTGGGGGGGTGAGCGGTTGTAGCCTCTCACCTATTTTACCTAGTTATCCTACTAAGTTTTCAATCTATAAAACAAATAAGACACTAATACACATTGATATTGTTTCAATTTACGTTGAACTGTCCCATTGAAAGTATTGTTCTTCAACAGAATTAGGTGAAAGGGATACTCCATCACCAGCTCGACCCTTGGCTCCACCGGTGACGTCATGTAACTGTGAAGAACTATTGTCTGTAGACTGCCAGCTTGAGACCAAGGAACTGTGGGACAAGTTTCACGACTTGGGCACAGAAATGATCATCACAAAGACCGGGAGGTGAGTCTGTAGTTTAAATTACCTTTGTGTTTCTCTCTTTGACACTGCTAGAAACATAGAAAAACTGTGATAAGGCTACGCCCATATTAGCTGCCTATTTGTTGAGTTTTAAAACGAAATAATTTAAAATAGTCAATTGCGTCTTTGCTGAAAAATAAATCTTGCTATGTATCGCATGAGTAAAATTGAACATCGGTTCACTTAATCGTTTCTACACTACATTCACAAATATCATGTTTTAATTACTCTCGTAGAAAGCCAAACGACTTCTTAATTGTAAAATTAATGACTTCAACATAATTTACTTATCTCATCAGAGTAATGCAATCTTTCACTTCACCAAATCGCAGCCAGGGCAAAATGAAAACTCCGCGATCACCCCAATAAGGGTTCGGAATGGATTCATCAGCTAAAGTGGCTAATTCCGGAATAATTACTTCGCGATCCCGCTCGTCCTTCAACCCTTTAACGAGATAAATTAAAAGTACATTTTTATCGTAACCGTCGTAATGCCCGGCTATAAATTCACAAAGCCCAAAAGACAACAAACAGCGTGTCGGGGGAGGGGAAAAATGTTTTTATAGTCACGCCGAGAGGTTTATCTAAATAATTGCGTAGTCGGCGGCGGTGACCGGAAAATTGGCATTGTTCGGGAATCGGGGCGCATCCCTTGTTACATTTGACGCGGACAAGTCTTTTAGGGACGCGGACGGGGACCTTATTAACTCAAATAAGACAATACCAATACATTCATACGGTAGGTACTAGGTGCGTTTCAAGTTTCTCATTGTTTTTTGAACACATTCATTTTCAATTGTAAGGCTGATGTTCTGATAGCTTTGTTGTAGATTTCAGCTTTTGTTTTTAGTTATATTCTTATTAAAACTCTTTATAGAGTATTTGTATTTTGTAAACCAACAACAAAAGTTAAATATAAATAGGTATATTACGATCATGCGTTTTATGTTTATGAGATGTTTATAAAGCAAGTGCAGTTACTTTAAATCACTGTACACGGTGGGCTCATAGGATTTTATCTCAGGGGAAATGTCTCTATTATACCCCTCATCGTTTGTGAAGGGACGTAATAGTCTTGATCTTTCCTTGTTTGTTTTTACATATCGTGGTTGTAAATGTGTATTTGAATGATGATTGTAGGTACTAGTTGTTACTCTGAATAGTACATTACCTATCTAAAAAACACCTTTTTTGTAATGAATATGAAGGTCTTAAAGTAACCATTCAAATGAAGTTTCCCATCTGCATTCTAAATATAGATTGAAAACATATTGTTTTTAAGTTTGTCTTTGATTCTTAAATTAGATCATTAAGATTTGATGTGACGATTCTGGAAGTTCACTTACATACACGTAACTATAATTAACTAAGGACTTTAAAAATACATTCCATAAATATATTTTTAGAAAAGGATTAAGACGATTTGGGGGTTCTATAAATGTCTAAATAGCGCATAAATCAAGCCGTCCAATCAAAACGGGATGTAAGGGACAAATTTTTATCAGAGGGGGCGGCGAAGCGTGTTTTTAAATTGCTTTACAATGTTTTGTAATATCGCCTATTAATTTTTAGATTATCCCCATGTTATTGGGGAGATAAAGCTAGGAGATACATTGAATACATTAAATCAACGTTTTTATAAGCGATTTCTTTAATTTGAACGATTTTGCAAATTCAGATAGGTAGTTTTTAATGACACCTTACATTTCATCTCAATATGTTTAGGATTGATTGCAAGTAAAAGTGTTTATTTATAAATAAATGTACCTAGTCTATGAAATATTGAAAGAACAGTGCATTAATAAACATTATTTATCATCATTGTCATAAACATGAAAGTGAAAACCATAATACTTATCATCATCTTCGTAACTTATTTCTTGCAACAAGATATTTATGCGACGTCATCTTGCAGTTTTATGCATTTCGATTTGATTGGATTTTTATGGTCATTTTTAACTGCAACTTAGTTGAGATTCGTTAGAAGTTAACCGGTGACGATTTACGAGTATTTGACCCCGAGGACAATGAGTGCTCAAAATGTTTGAATCCTGACAAAATGGACGTTTTTATGCGCGTCGATTTAGTGTTAACAAGTTTTTTGCTTAAAAAAACAAACAGATTGTTTTGTTGGAACATAATTTATACACGTGATTTTGTTCTTTTATTGTCGAAGTTTTTCAAAATCTACATCCCTTGGGTTTGTAATCTATTCAAAATATAAGTAGGTAGCTATTTTAAATTGTAGTATTCACATTTCGCCAAATCGTTTGTATGGTCAACCTAATATAAAATACTTAAAGTAAATTATTCACAAACGTAACATCTTGATCGATTACTTTTATACGCGACATTAATGTTTTTATCACGTTTTAATTTGCGACAATTACCTGCCGGGTGACACCGGACTTGTACGACATGCGAATTCTTTTACGAGCGATATGTATTATACATATTTATAAGGATTTTTTTATTAATGATATAGTTGTATCAATTTCGAGGATGTAAGTCATGCTTTTTGCATAATTCTATGGTAGAGTAATTTCCTGTGGGTTAACTAGCTTGGTATTTAGGTAGATCATAGAATAGTTATTTCTTTGCAAACCTTTGTGCTATTTAATTATATCTAGGTTTTCATTTAAATTTGAATGAAGTATGATTTGTAATACATCTAGTTCAATAAATTAATGTTGTACAAAACTAAACATTCTATCAAAATGTACGGTGTTGACCTAATTATCTATAATTGACTCGGTAGTGAAAATCCATAATTTAAAATCAGCGGCATCTGTACCAAAGGAACAGGTCATGTGAAGTTATTATTTATAGCTCTCACTTCCTTAATAGGACGATTATTTGATTGAATATTAAATCAAGAACATTATTTAAAATTTACACGAATTAAGCGTATAAGCACCTGTTCTTCGATCAGCATATATTTGTAGCCCGATCTAAAGGTGTTGATCGTTAAAAAAAAGTATGACATTTAACAAACAATATTTAGTGCCCTTCTGACAGTTATCGAAGCCAATGATTACTGACGATTATGAGAGGTTATTATACATTCTTATTAGCCTACACACAAACAGGTGTCAGCGCTAAGTCTGTAAAATAGTTTTATTATCTACTTTATTTTTGTAGCAATAGTTTAATATTTCTATGGAATAACAAAACACATAAAAGGAAGATTTGTGATTTGTGAATTGTGATCCGATATGAAAAATACTGCAGTGGTTGGTACTGTTAGATACTAATCCAACGATTGACAATACATATTTTACGAGCTAAATGCTATCAAATTTGAATCTCACTTTTGCATATGCTTAATTTATATAAATTTAATTGTAAATGTGGTTCGAGCCGGAGCTTTTAATTATCGCTTCCATCTTGATTTATAAAAGCGGTAAATGTGCATTATCACCGTCGTCATATTTTGGCTAATAAAATGCAGCGGCGATAAAACAAGCGAAGTCAGGCGAGCGTCGGCTTAGCCGTAATCGGTTTTAATAAATCGAGAGAGGGTGTAAGGACGGTGGACGAGCGGGTGGAGGGGGTGACCGACATGTGCATTAAACTTAATTGAAATTTTCGTGGCTACGTGTTATTTTGCACTAATGCACCTTTCAACCTGACAAGCCTGCAATCCAATGGAGAGTTCAACGTTCGTCTGCTCGCGGTGTGCTGATGATGATTTATTATCCCATATAATATGCGTTTTGGTTTGTAGTTTGTACATCGATCTACCAAAATATCGCAGAGTTTTACCAGAACAACCTGGTTTAAGAATGTCGATATCAGGAGAATGTGGTAATTTTCAAAAAACTTATTACCTACCCTTAAAACAACTAACTTTAATAATCTGTTTCTTCTTCATTAATAACAATGTAGCAGGTTAGTTCAAGGAAGCCAAGAGTTCATACCGTTTTGTTTTCCCTTTTGGTACAATTTGCAGCTGTATTATTATTTTTGCTAATTGGAGTCGAGTCGGCGCGTTTAAAGGTAATTGACCAATAATAATGTGAGAAGTAAAATAATTGGTAAGGAACAACGAATTATCCATAATTCATTGAACCCTCATAAAATCAACGCTTCGCTAATTTCGTAGATATACTCCATAATTAAAAGGATAGGTTTTTACTTTATAGGTACCTACTACCTATTTCAAGGAAATTTGTTCGTCAAAATCCCATTGTATTATAGAAATAAATGTCCTTTCTCAATTTTAGAATTTTACTGTATGAATAAATAATAATATTTATCAATTTTGATTCAATTTGTATCTTTTACGCAACATTAATAGTCATGGGCGGATTCATGAATCAATTTCGACGCACTCGAATAACATTGCAAATTACTATTTCTGAAATTCACTATCTTCATTTTGCATCCATTGTTGTCTAATTTACGTGGGAATTAACGTTAGGCAAATTCAATTTCGATCTGTGATTCAATGACCATATTAAGACATGATTAATGTTGTGAGATGTTGCTACTGGTTACGGATTTAATTCAGTAGAAACGAAGTGTGTTCACGGAGCACAATGCGGGTTGCGCCCACGCACACTTCGCGATTCTCCACGCAGCGAACTGTCAGCTACCGTCCGTTTATTTTGCTCTATTGTTGAAAACATAAAATAAAACCTATTCAATCCCATATTAAATGGGATGTAATGTGTTATATTAGATGCAACATTGTACGATTAAATTTGAGATCTGATGAAGACGCTGCGTTCTTTTTGTTTGAAAGGATATACGTACCTCACGGTCACGAGTTCATTTTTTTGTTTGAAATTTAATGGAGCATAAGCAACAAGTCAGCGTGCCACCCAGTCTTTGCTAATCATTTCCAAGAATACGCTTAATTTGGGATCATAGTAATTGTGAAGAAACTCGTATAACTAATTATTATTTATTGCAAGTTTTTAATTTTATGCCGCGTTCGCTTAGGATAGTAATATAACAAGCTTCAGCGTCAATTTAATCTCCACCATGAAATAATTACTAAAAAAGGTGTAAAAAGCCTTTGAATAACGTCGAGAGTGATGAGTTTGCGCCTGTTGAAAGACGAACGCTGAGGGCGAACGAAGATTGATTACGTAATCATGGACATCGAACAATTTCGGGAATCTCATAGAGCATAATCATCATCCATCTCACGGCTCGTTGAAGAGATAAGATGGAAACATTTAACTGTGTAAGAAATCAAAATTTAATCGAGAAGTTGATTTTATGTCAGTGATACATTCCAGCAGGCCATGGCATATGTCGAACGGCTTAGAAAGGCGTTCGAGCGATGCCAACTTGATGCCAATGACGTGAGATACGACTTACCGTTAATTCAATATGGATATTGATGCGTACCTCTTATGTTAGCAACAATGTACAGTATCTCGCTGTCGACGCACAATTAGCCGTGCATTGTGCCGGGCTTTGTGCGGCGTGCAATTGTGAGGCGTGCGCGGGCACCGCGTTGGTTTTACTCCTACGCTCATTGTGATCTTCACAATCATTACCGCTACTCAATGAGATATTATCTCCGTCATTATTAGCTGAACATTTGATGTTTAGATTAATAATGATTCGATTTTCCGTTCGAGATTGGATATTCGAAGGTGATTAGCGTGATTGATTGTGTTTGATCTTTCAATAGTCTTACGTAATTCCGGTTGCTGTTTTGTTATGGCTCTTGACTAATTAATTGTTAGCTTGATCTGCGGGTCAAGCCGGAGCATTGAATTAATTAAATTGTATGAGTTATTAATTCCGCTATGTAAAATGTTATGATTGAAGACCTTGTTGCGGGAACGTTATCAGATTATAATAGCAATTAAAGCCGTTGTATCCAATAAATATTTATATTTTTTTTTGTTATACGGGTAGGTAATTTATTCGCGTATTCTTGAATTCTAAACGCGAACAAGACAAAAATATTGTATTTGGATAAAACGAAATAAGTACGCAAATTTACAAATATGGAATGTTTAGCAGGCCACCGACGATGTTAGATGGCAGAAGTCAGTTTGTCCGCGTGTGGCACAATACATGCGTAATGAAGTGGGCCGCGAGGGGGCGGTATTGTGCCCAAACGAGCCATTGTGCCGCGACCGCGACCCGAGACCCGCTCGTTACCGCTGCCCTACCGACCTCGTGTCCTTTACCAAACTTGCCTCTTGTTAGCTCGCCAGCGACCGAACCAACGTCGTGAGTCGTGACACGTCAATCTATCGGAAACGTATAAAATTGTTAGCAGTTCATGATGCGCTACATCTATCTGATTGAATTCAGTAGGTAATAATGTATTTATCTTCATCTTAATCTATACCCGGCATTAATATGGAAATCTATGAAACGCGTTAACGATTAGGAGTATGAAATAAGTACATAATTCTAAAAAATATTTTTTATAACCATCAGCCTTGACTTTAGATCTTATGCTTCCATAATAGGGAAGGAATAAATAGCTATTAGCAGTACTTAAAGTGTTTGTGCCAATAAAGTTGTTTGTCGATTTACGGAAAATTACATTGTTTTTGTCTGAATTTATACCGCGAACAACGATATCATTGTATGCGATTGTATATCGTTGTAATATTTTTTTCGCGCTCCCATTAAGTCTATATTCGTTCAAAAATTTAAATAATAACTCTGCGTATTGAATTAATCACACATAAGAATAAAACAAACCATGTTATAAGTCGATTTGTAAACAATTAGGCCAGTGATGAAGACGGTTCTGTAGATATACGTAGGTACCTATAAAACATGAAATACTAAGATACTTTTAGTAATAACTAATATAATTGTGTAATCTTCTAGGTCGTTTATCCTACAACTAATTAAAATAACTACCTTTCCCGTCAGATCAATCAGTATCACGGAAGCAGTTGCACCGTGAACCCAATAAATTGTAACTTGCTTAAGGCAACGAGTTCTTAAAAAACATCACGCGTGTTCTCTTTCATACGAGTGAGATTAGTGAAGGATGGAGAGCTTAGACTTTGTCATGTGGTGTAATTTTTTCGGGTCGCGTTAAATTTTCACAGCTACCCTTCGGATAAATTATGTTTATGTCGATTGCGGGTGGGCGAGTAACAAAAACGCCGCGGAAGTAAGGGTTGCTTATACGTTGTAAAGTTATTGAACGATCAGCAGATGTGTAGGTACCTGTGCAGTTGCCTACTAAACGTAATCTCGAAGTAAATCGACTTTTACTCGGAGCTTTCAATTATTTTAATAATCCTTTTTATATCTTTTTATTTTCTCCAATACCCATCATTATATTCGCATGCGGTTTATCTTGTATCAAATGCATATTAAAGTGGTTACTCACCTAATTATTAGTTTCCTACTTGAACATTTTTTAAGAAAACCACAGCTGCATTGTTAATGTTCGTTATTAGTCGTATAACTAGCTGAATTCCCAGGCGTAAAAAGTGCACTTATTGGTAGTATGTAGGTAAGGTGTAATATAATAAAAAAATGTAATTTTATAGTATCTAGTTACATCACTAGCAAAAAAGCCCGTGTCGTAATATTGTAGCGTGTATACGAGTAGAGCAGATGTCACGCACTATCCGAGTTTTCTACAAATGACGCTTAATGCCACCAAATTATATTCGTTACGGGCACCACCCAGCAATGAAGTCATTATTTTCCATTTCCGCGGCGTCAAGTCGATAACTCGAAAATGACGGGCAATCGTAACGAGCACCGATCTGCGTATACCTCATTACTGAATCATGGCTTTGAAACTCCTTTCAGCATAGTTGTTTGTAAGGGTGTGTGACAACTTTATGAATAATTTCTATTTGATTGTTTTTTGAAGTTAACAGGTGGATGGTAACTTACCTTTCTAAAATGCTTTTCCACAAAATTATATTATTTACTAAAACAGCATCGTGACCTGTGAGTATTCATTTTCAAAAAATACTCGCTTTGGATCTTAGAGGTACCTATAATTGGTTCTATGTTGTATGTGAGTGGTGAATAAGAGTCAATAATAATAGTTTTAACATTGTCTTTAATCGTTTTAATATAACTATAGGGATCACTAAAGCCGATAAACAATAAAAAAATGTTAGTTTGTATGATGGTATAACAAACAACGAAAGCTGTGTTAAGCCCTAGCTAGCGGTTCGACGACATGTTCTGACACGCGAGACGCTCATCAACTGTATCCATGTCCTATGTTTACAGTTTATAGGACTTTCGTAACGATAAACGAACTAATGTTTCGATAGGATAATCGACTTTATTCATAAAAGTAATTTATTTAATTGTATCTTTGTCTTTGCCCTTTGACTATCTGTTAGTTAGGTACTCTTTTCAGAATTATACAACATTGCTCAAAAGCTTAGGTATAGGCCAGATATTCTTTTTTGTTTCCTTCGTTTAAGGCAGCTTCTTAAACTTTAAGAAACTGCCTTCAATGTTTACGTGAAAACGTACATTTTGTAGCGATTCATAAATGATAGGTAGGCACATATTATGACGTGAAAGTTCACGTAGTCGACCCCTGTTTTCCTGAGCCGGGAAGTATGGCGGGCGGCGGGCGAGAGCGGGACACACGAGGCACCGCGGCGGTTTCGTACATCGCCACCCGTCCGCGCCCGTAAGCTCGTAATTTGCCTTTCTATTAGAGCGAGGGCGTGAAAAAAGGAAAGCGTTTACGGCCTGTTTAATGGGAGCGAGAGGGAAGAAATATGACCACCCATCGGAAGGGAAAATTTTGGTTTTCACAGAGTTTTTGCAGAGATGTGCATCGGGACGCAGAGTGCGAGCGGGATAGAATTCGCGATTGTACTCCC